>NW_020852797.1:0-132387 GCF_000972845.2 Larimichthys crocea
AAATCCCCTCCAAACCCCCCCTTTTTTCTCAAGTGTGGACCTCAGCTCACTCATTTGATCGAAAGACGTTTCATGAAAAAGATTGCTACACATACTGTTTGGCAGTGTACAGTCTCTCCTTCATTCTAAAAACTTTTGTGTCCCTGTCTTATAACCATAGATTTTCATAGACCCATGCATTCCGTATGATGTGGCCTATTTTAAAAATGCACATACATATAGTGATAGGACTCGAACTTATCTAAAAATTAAATCAACATCTCCAACAGTCCAAAATAAAAGAATGAAATGTGGACTTCCTGAATATTAGGTCTTTGTCATCCTAACGCTGTTAGTCAATGAATAAATTCTGATTATGATTATTGATTTGTTTTGCCTCACTGAAACCTGGCTGCAGGAGGATGAATTATGTTAGCTAAATGATCCACTCCTCCCCGTATTGTAATAACTCATATTCCTTGAAGTATGGTCAGGTGGTGGAGTTGGAGCCTATATAAGTTCTATTAATAAATCCTAAACTAAAATTATAATTCCATTTGAAAATCTTGTTCTTAGCCTCACTCACCAACCCTGGAAAAAACATTGCGCCAATTTTATTTGTACAGTTATATCAGCTTAGGTCCTTATTCGAATTTATTGAATTTGCCGGGAAATTGCATCAGCTGATCCTTAACACAGATAAAGTAATTCTTGTAGGTGATTTTAACATTAATGTGGACAACCACAATGATAGTCTTAGTACTGGTTATCTCTTTATTAGACTCAACGGCTTCTGTCAGAGTGTAACAAACCGACTATTGTCTGAACCACACTCTTGATCTTGTTCTTTCTATGGCATTGAAATTGTAATCTAATTGTCTTTCCACCGAATCCTCTCTGTCTGACCATTTTTAAATAACCTTTGAGTTCATATTACTGGACTAAAGCCTTTGTGCAGAAAACCCTCAGCAGATTGTTTTATCTTCTAGTTGCTGTCGCCAAATTTAAGGACGTGATTCTTCAGCATTGAATCACATGCCAGCCAATGTAACAGAGGACTTGTCTGCTTCCTTTAGCCCTCACAAATAGATCATCTTGTTGATAGTTACTACCGGTCTCATTACGGACCAACTCTAGGGACTTATTGCACCTCTGAAAAAGAAGACATTACACAAAGGAGGTTAGCCACCATGGTATAGCCAGCAGACTCGTAAATTAAAAGCAAGAGGGCACATACATCTGAATGCAAATGGCGTGCCCACTAAACTGGAAGAATCTCGTCTCGTCTGGCAAGATAATCTCAAACCATTACAGGAAGGCTCTCCGTAATGCCAGCGCAGGCCTATTACTCCTTCTTTAATAGGAGGAGACTAAGAATCAACCCAGGTTCTCTTCAGCACTGTAGCCAGGCTAACAGAGGAATCACGCTCTACTGGAACCATCTATTTCGTAGTTCTTAAGTAGCAAAATGCTTCATGAGCTTCTTTAATGATAACGATTATAACTATTCAGGACAAAATCCATCACATCTGCCCTCCAACAGGCATTGATCCGCATGGTAATACAGCCAAGTTGGAAACAGCTGTAAAACCTGATAGGTATTGAGACTTCTTTTACGCCCATTCCACCTCATCAAATAAACCGTTAATAATTTATGCAGCTAAGCCGTTAAACCTCTCTCTTAGACCCATCCCAACCAGGATGCTCAAGGATGTTTTACCTCTAGTTAGTCATTCCTTTATGGAATATGCTTAATCTGTCTTTATTATCATGATATGTACCACAGTCCTTTAAGTTAAGCTGTAATTAAACCACTTCTTAAAAAGCCCACTCTAGAACCCAGAGGTCTTAGCCAAACTACAGACCCGATATCAAAACCTTCCTTTCTCTCTAAAGATACTTGCGAAAAAGCTGTAGCCAATCAGCTGTGTTGACTTCTTCCATAACAATGGACAAAACACGGGACCATCTCTGTACTTGTCCTGTTAGATTCTTAGTGCCGCATTTGACACCATTGACCATTCAAAAATCTTTTACCGAGACTGAACATCAAATTGGCATCAAAGGAATCACCCTAAGCTGTAGCTTAATATTTCTTAGATCATCTCAGTTGTTCACGTCAATGATGAACCCTAATGTATACCAAAGTTTGTCCATGCGTCCCCCAAGGTTCGTACTAGACACTTCTATTTAGGTTTATATATGCTTTCCTTTAGGGAACATTCTTAGGAATCACTCTATCCAATTTTCATGTTATGCTCAGACACCATTAATATTTATTGATCAAGCCGATGAACCCAATCCGTTACTAAATCCAAGATGCCTAAGGAATAAAAACGGTTGGATGACCTACAATGTTTTTATGTTAAATTCAGACATAACTTGACGTTCTTGTTAATTGGACCCACACACCTCAGAAACTCGCTTTTGAGAGACGTAGTTCCTGGAGAAGGGATCACTGGCCGCCAGGCTCCACGGTAAAGAATCTTGGAGTTGTTTTTGATAAGGATTTGTCTTTTAACGGCCAAAGAAACACAAATTTCGAGGACTGGCATTCTTTCACTTACATAATCATCGCTAAAAATCCCCTCGTCCTCTCAAAAAAAACTAGTCCACACATTTGTTTCCTTTCCCCCAAAAAAAAAAAAAAAACCCCCCAAAAAAAAAAAAAAACCCTTTAAAAAAAAAAAAAAAAAAAAAAATGGCTGGACTATTGTAACTCTTGTTATCAGGCTGCTCCAATAAGTCTCTGAGGGCTTTGCAGTTAATTCCAATGCTGCTGCAGTGTCTGACCGGCAACCAAGATCAGAGATCACATCTCTCCCATTTTGGCTTCCTGTGTAGCAGTTACAAGCGTTTTTGTCTTGTTTCCCCTCGCTCTTTCTGTTGATTGTTTTTATGGTTTCACTTCCGCCAGTCATCGAGGTTGAACCGGTTAAAAATACAGTGGTCGCCCACCCGGGCCTTTCCTTTGCCACTTCTATCGTCATCCGTGTTCTTCGGGTCGGCGGTTGTGTGCCTGGACAGGTATGGCCGCCCGCTGGCTCGGCCTTGCTTGTCGTTTTGTTCTGTTCTTATATTTAAGGATTAATTTTGTTGTTCGGTTTGGTGGCGCTCCGTGCTCCGGTGTGTGTGTGCTGTTTATCGTTTCTCGGCGTTGTGTTGGTGCTTGCTCCGTGGCTCATGCTGGTCTGTTCACAGGTGAATGATGGCGGCTGCCTGGAGTCCAATTCCTTCCTCCTCATGAGTTGTGTTCTACTAAGAATGTATGTACATTGTTACCATTGCCACTGCATTAATCTTAGCGGCATCTAGCACATGCTAATAGTGTTTTCCTTTTGACTAAGGGTTGTAACCACCTCATTGGGCCGCTGCTTGCTTTGTTTGGTGTTATTTGGGCTGCTTTTCTGTGTTGCAGGTTGTCCGTTGCTGCCCACGGCGTTCTTCTGTGGCCGTCAGCGGCTTAACGGCTCCTGAGATACCACGCTGTGCAGGACGATTGTTCGGCCGGGCACCAAGCATCTTTTTTTTTACTGGGGACTGATCCCCTTTTGGTGTGTATAGGTTGAGCCTGGATTTGGTTTATGTTTGTAATTCTAACTTTGTTAATTCAGAGTTGTTTTGTAAATTGTTTGAGTTTTGTTTCGTTAGTTTTTTTTGTTTTGGGCATTTTTAGCTTTGCTTAAGCCTGTAATATGCTCATTTACTTAAGTTTGGGTATTTTCTTTTTTGTGTGTGTGCAATCTCACTAACGTGTTCTATTTTTTCCTCTTCAGTTGCTGCTAGGCCGGTGGTTGGTGGTCTGGTGACCTGGTGGTGGTGTCCTCCCGTCGTTCTTGCTGTGTCCCTGGAGGGGTTTCTTCCAGTGAGAGTGCTGCCACATTGTGTCTGGTGATTTAAGTTGTTTTGGCATTTTTTTTTGGTGGATCCGCACTACCCTTGTGGCCATGCCACTTCGATCGACTCTCTGATTAGGTTCTTTTATTTGTGTGAATGAGTTTTTACTGAGATACTTTTTAAAAACAAATGTTGAATAAAATTTGTATTTAAAACTTCAAACCACGTCTCTTGCCTCCAGTAACCACGAACCTTTCTGCCTTGTGTTGAGCAATTCCTTGGGTGAAATTCCCAGGGTGGGCGTTGTCAAGCTTTCCCTCAATAGTCGTGTAACTTTCACGCTTTTGACGCTGTAGCCCACATTACAACCTGATGGGCCTCTATGTAGTTTTACTCTCCGTGTTGGGTCATGGGCAGGCCATGGCAGGTAGGACATACACACGAAACACCAGAGACTTACTTCTCCGTCTCGAGGAACTCATACATTCATCCTCCTGATCTACTACTGCTGTCAGGCGATGTTCATCTCAATCCAGGACCAGTTAAATCCAGTGGTTTCACAAAACATCGCCCGCACTGAGAGATCTTCAGATTCAAATATTAACATCTCCGTCGGTAGGTGAGTGATATGGGACAATTATCATGATGCACACAGCTTGTTTCAACTGCCACTTGACAACTGTGACTTATTCAGAAACTCATTTGAGCGTCCCATGAAAATGACACCAAGACTTTAAAACTACATTCATCCCGACCTGTAGGAATCCTACAGTTATCCAAACAGCAAGCTTTTTTACCTATTCCAGACGACTGTCAATCACACAAAGGTCATATGGGACCCAAAACTGATACCCAAGGGCTTTTGGGGACACTTAATGTCAAAAGTGTTGTCTCCAAGACTGATCAACTGGACTCACTTACTATCAAACTCTAACCTGAACTTTTTTTATGTTTGTCTGAGACTGGTTTGCAACAATCCAACCCCTGTCAATGTTTCTTTCTCCGTACCCCGATATCAGTGTTTCCGACGAGACCGAGTTGGGGGAGGGGAGGGGGGGGTATTAAATGTGAGCGCATTATGCTCGATGCAGCGACACTTTAGGCATGTGCCATAAAAGTTGTTTTGTCACAATGTCATTTCAAGGTGCTTTTTATATATGTTGAAACAATGTAAACAAAACAAGAGATTATTCTCATGGGTGATTTTAATCTAAACTGGAGAGACAGAGGGAAAGGAATAAACTGAAAACTATAACAGATAAATATAACCTGCAGCAAGACTATTAAAGAGCCAACAAGGATACAAAGCTCAAGCACAATGTTGGATCTTATCTTCTCCAACAAACCAGAGAGGATAACAAAAAGTTACAATCTCCTTACTGGACTGTCTGATCACAATTTAACTTAATAGCAAGCAAATTAAATAAAAATAGATTTGAGACATGCCACATCACGCAGAAATGATATCGCACATACCCAAAGTAAACAACTTGCTTGAAAGTGAGATAAAACGGTCTGACTGGGAGGATGTTTTGTCCACAGAGGACTTGGTCATGGGCTGCGACTTATTTGCAGTCAAACTGAAAACTGTTAGAGAGAGTTAGTTTACTGTGCAGTCCAAGAGAAAAACCGGAGAAAGAGAGTAACCCCTGCCTGGTTTAGCGACACCTTGGGCAATTGATGAAAACAGAGATTTAGCCTTTAAAAAAAAGCCATTAAATCTAAGAAAGATTGGTTAGGTTTGAGGAATTAAAGTGGTTAATGAAATAGAGATTTCGCAAAGTCACGTGTTATATTAGTACTAAACGAGGCTAAAAGAATAGTAAAGAAATTTGGAAAAATATCATAGCCTCATAGGGCGAGGGATGTCCCGTAGAAGCATACACCTAAAATCTCAGGGCAAGTTAATCAAATAATGGTTCATTGCAAAGCATTTTTAATTCATTTTTATTGAGTCTGTCTATGCGTTAGGCAACTCATTTTAAGAAACAGTTACATTAGGCCTGTAGTTGGCCTACGTACTGCAAAATTACACAGGCTTCAGTTTGAACATCACCGATGGAAGCACAACTAAAAACGATTATTCGTTCTTTAAAAGTCTACAAGTAAAGACGCTTTTCAGATGGATAGTATGCTCATAAAGAAACATCTGAACACTCTAAGACACTCCCAATCGCACACTAATCAATCTCTCATATTAACCCAAAGCTGTTTTCCTGTAAACTGGAAGCATGCCGTTATCACACCCATTTTCAAGTCTGGAGATCGTCATGAACCAAACAACTATAGGCCAATAAGTATATTACCAGTACTTTCAAAGGTTGCAGAGAAGGTAGTTATACAGCAGTTAACAACACACCTGAATACCTGCAACCCTGGTCTGAACAATATGCAATTGGTTTCAGAAAGAACTACTCTACTGAAACAGCTGTTTTACTTTTACTAAAAAAATCAGAGCATAACTCGACAAAGGTGGAGTTGTTGGTGCTGTCATCTGACTTACGTAAAGCCTTTGATACTGTTAATCACAATGTCCTCATCTCCAAGCTCTCTTATTTTTAATTTTTCCACACAAAAACATGACATGGCTCTCCACATATCTTTCAAATAAGGTGCATATGTCAGAGTCAAAGATGCATACTCAAATTATGTTAAAAACACACGGTGCCTCAAGGATCTGTCTTCTTTTTAGTTTATAACTCAATGACTACCACAACACTGTAATGGAGTTGATGTACAATTGTATGCAGATGATACTGTCCTGTACGTTCATGGTAAAAATGCTCCAATAGCAGCAGAGAAATTAACAAAGGCTTTGCAAGGTGTGGCTCAATTGCTTGAACAGTCCTGTCTTACTCTACACATCAGTAAGACAAAGGGCATGTTCTTTTGTAAAACTAATGGGCAGGCTCCAACTGCAAGCATTAAAATTAGCATGAATCCATTGATATAGTTAAGAATTAAAATATCTTGGTGTTACACTGGATTCTAACCTCAACTTCAAAAAGCATATTAAAAAAAATGACAAAATAATTAAATATAACTTGGCAAATTTTAGACATACAAGATCGTTGCTTCTATGGATGTTAGCTAAAACATTTTAGCATGGTCTAATTTTCTCACATATTTCATATTGCATTCACCTGTTGGGGCAGGCCAATGAATCTACCATTAGACCGCTAAAATCACTATATAAAACAAGCTATAAAAATTCTTGATAAAAACACTTCATTACCACCACTGTAATATTCTAGAGAACATTTATTTATTAATTTATTATTTATATTTACATATTTATTAATATTTATTTATTAAGCTTTGAAAACTGTCACACCGCGGTGAGGTCAAGTTGGTTTTTGTTCTGGCTTGTCATTTCCTGTTTTATTTTGATATTTACCTGCTCTTCGTTTTCTGGTCACTTGCCCTTCCTCAGTGTCACCGGTGCTGATTGTCTTCCCCACCCTGATTGTTTCCACCTTTTCCCCATTACTCTGTGGATATCTTGTCTGCATCTCCCTTTGTCGTGCCATCAAGTGTTTAGTCCTCAGGATCGTTCACCTAAGCCTTTTTCCTAGCTTGTCATAGCCACAGCGTTTTTGCTCAAGTGTTTTTTGTTTTCTCCTCGATTGACTGATTTTTTGTTGTAAATTTCTTAGTATAGCTGTTTGTTTCATAGTGTTAAGTTTTGCTGTTTTTTTCAGCCTCACTAGGAGAGATTTTCAGTTAGTGCTTTGCAGCCTTTTGATTTTCCTTTTTGTGAGTGATTTTGATTTGATAACTTTTTCATAAAGCGTTGAGAGTTTTTTCCTCTTTTAGAGTGATTTTCGTTTTCTTAGTTAGACTGTTTTCATAGCCTGCCATAGCATCATCTGGCGAGGGTTTTTGTTATTTTCTAAATAAAACAGCTCACTGACACCTCTGTGTCTGGAGTCCTGCTTTTGAGCCGCTGACAAAAACTTCGAGAGTTTTCAAGCGTCTGTGGTTCGGTTGTATAGGATTCTCAAGGTCTGCCCCAGCTTGTCTTTGGAGTTTTATGATCGTCGCTAGTTCCATACGATCCTCAAGAAAGCATGTTATGACTGTAGATAACCTCCTTACCGTAACAACTTTTGGGCAGTCTTCTTTTCTTTTAAAGCCACAACACAGTGGAATGCATACCAGTTGATTTGATTGAGAGCTGTCTCTCCATTAGGAGCTTTAAGTCACAGCTGAAATTTTCACTAAAAAAGTCAAAACTGTAACCACTGATTTATGGTGCTGACAGAATGTTTTATGTTTGTTTGTGTGTTGTTTGTTGGGAGGGTGAACACTCATGTGAGTAATTTGTATTGTATTATGGTATGTTCCATGTGTTGATTGGTTTTGTCCTGCCCAGGGACTCGTCGCGGATGTAAATGTTGTAAAGTAGCCGAGGCAACCTGGACACTGCATGAAATGGCCACATTTATGTTTTAATTGTACATGGTCCCTAATAAACGTAAACGTAACCAAACTAAAGCATGGAAAACAAGATTTTGAGACAACATGAGTGCATGCACCAACCATGTTTGCTCTCTTCTGATTGCTTCTCAGTTGTGCAACCAATACACACTGCATGCGTTTCATTCCCAAAAGTGAATGCCGCCAACCTCCACTAGCTGTTGTTAGTTATTAATTTAATCATTAGCTGGCCGCAAAACACTATGAAAAATGTGAAAGGCCCTAACTGAAGCTAGTGTTAGGGGTCACATGGCGGACCTGCAGTTCTGTGGAATGATTCTTATTTGAACTGTTTATACACTAATGAAAACATAGTTGAGGACTTCCGTGCGGTGCTACACAATAAGATGGATAATAACGAGCTCCCGCAAGTCGGGTTGGACAAAGTACCTCCTATCATATAAATAGCGCTGATATCGTTTCAATTCAAGTATGGACGGAGGGGAGAAACCTAAGGAGTCAATGAAGAACAACAAATGTTGAGTATTATCAACAAAACCAGAAAAACTGAACCACTGAGCGACGGAGGAAAACGAGGACAATGGAAAAACGAAAGAAACTAAGCTAGGTGAAGCTAGCACTCTTCTCGCATCTCTGACCATAACGCTCTGCTGCAAGCTCTGACCAAGCTTCTAACGAGTTAAAAGACTCTTTAAACTAAGGAAATGGACGGGACTGGACAAAATTCAAAAAACGATTGGTCAAGAAAGTTTTGAAAGACGACTCGCAGTAACGAGAGTTTAAAGTTGAAGTTATGCGGGGGATGCTTTCAGAGCCCCACAAAACGTCTAACATAGCGAGGCACCCAACACCCCAAATAGCTGATATGGAGACGGCCTGCTTGGAGGGAGGATGAAAGAAGAAACGCTAATGGCAAGATGGAGTGGTGAATTGTGGTGAATTTGAAAGAAAGAAAAACATGGAGATTGCGGGGGTATGTTAAAGTTGTGGATCTGGAGAGCCGTTCAAAGACGCCGAATACTTTAATAATATCAGGACTTTTTTCCGCGCGGGCGGTCGGGGTGCCAAGAAGAAAGAAAGAAAGGAATAGGAAGGAGATCTGTCCATAGACGTTTTGTGTTAACGAGTGTTTAAACACACCCTGTGGGCCCTGCGGAGGGGGACTCGAGCTCCGTGTTCAGCGGGCCACAGAGCCTTTGATCCCAAAGTTCAGCCGCCCTTTCTTGCTTCTTTCTTGCCTCTTCCCCCTGAGATCATAAATCGTTAACTTTTGTGTCGAAGTTTCCACGTAAGAGTCTGTGCTAAGGAAAGCAGTGGCAACAGAAGATTGAGATTAACGGTTAAAATACTTTATTTTGATTAACGACCTATGCGACAGATGTCATGGAGAGGCGCAAGGCCTACGGACCCATCAAGGCAGCTCTGAGGGGAGAAGGGATCCGTTCCGGATGCCCCACCCGAAAGAAGAAGAGACGGGTGGCAATGGGACTCCGGCCTGTGTGATATACAGCACAGCGGATGAGGGAGGAGGCAGCATGGGACCTGAATCGACGCAGAATCAGGGTGAAGGTGATGACTAACTGAAACCCTGCTGCGCCGCGGAGGAGCGGACTGAACGCAGCCAAGCAATGCCATGGAAAGCGCACCACCTGCACCTTCAGACAGCGCAGCTTGGCGTGAAAGGGAGAGCTGACAGAGTTCAGACGGAGACACAGACCAAGGAAGGAAACTGCAATGGATGAAAAGTACAGGCGCTATGTCACCCGGGTGACCTCAAACATCATTATATTTTTTTTACTTAAAAGCTAGTATTTACTTTTTGTATTATAGAGTGTTAGTCTAAACATACAAATCTGGGCTCAGAAACATAATGACTATGACTTAGTGTTATAGATCAGTAAAAACCGATAGAGGCGAGAGTTTTGTAGCTAGCACTAATTGTGGACACTTCTAGTATCTGTGAGTTTTTTCTCACACTAGGGAGGGCCCCTACCACAGTGAGACAACTAAACCCCCTCCCACCAACAGGGGACCACAAGGGGGGATGAAAGTGTACATCTCCTTGGAAGTATTAGTAAACAGTTCAATGTTCAAATGTGTGTTCTTTGGTATGTTTTTTTATGTTCAGAGTTGGATTGCCGCACAAAACTCAGTAGAACTGATTAGACATAGAATATAAACTAATACTGTCATTGAATATTAAGGTCTAAATTAATCCGGTGAAATGTCAGAAGATAATGACCACATTAAAGAAGGATAAATCACAGATTATTTTCTACAAGAAACGCCACCTGTCCAGTCTGGAAAGTGAAAAACTTAAGAGGGTTGGCTTCGCTATACCAACTCATTTCATAGTACATTCCGCCATGGATGTAGAAGAGGTGTGTGATCATAACTTATCCCCAACTCAGTGAATTTGATTTGAATCTATCAAAAAAATTAGTGATAAAGAAGGGAGATTTATTATTATTGTGTGAAAGGAAAAACTGGAAAACAAAAATGGTACCACTGGTTATGTATATGCTCCACCTAAGTAGAAACAACAATCTTTAAAACCCTATTTGATTAGCGTGATTTCACGAAATGGATGGAGTATTAATATGTGGGGGTGACTTTAATATTGTGATGAATAGTTAATCTACCAGTAGTAGCAACTAAAAAGTTCCGTTCAAGTCTGAAACGCCAGCTGAATGGCAGCCGGTCTTCCAGCTGAGTTCCAGCTGGTCCCTGCCAAGTCCCGTGAACGGAGAGACCCCCCTCCTTCTCCTGGGCGTCGTGCTATTTTTTACTGTAAACTCCACCCAACTCGTGATTACAGGGTATGACCAGGAGATGGCGCCTTCTCTCACAGAACTTATTTACAGTTGTTCTACCTGGAGATGACGTAGCTTACACCTCGTTAGGCATTCTCGTGCTCAACCTTTTGTTTGCGCTTACAGTAACAGGCTTATTGGGCTTCCAGTTGTCACAGATCACAGCGGAAAATGCAGCAGTGGTTTGACTACTGCATACTGTACACGTCGCCGTATGATTTGACGCGTGTTCATTGAATTGAAATTAATTTAATGGTTTTTATACTTAACATGTCGCATTCACCAACTAATCAACAACATCTAGGCTGTTCTGTCTTTACTAGTGGTGGGCTGTTTATCTGCGTTAACCGTGAGGACTCTATCAGGCGAAAAAAAATATCACCATTAATCTATTCGCCAAAGCTGTTCCAGCCTCTCAGGTCGCTTTTTTACTTTTTGACTTTTTTCTCTTTTGTTCGTTTTTGTTTTCTTCACTGTAACTCCTGTGGAGTCCTGTCTCTCTATAGCAGTTTAGAGAGTTTTGTGCTTTTGTCGTGTTTTTCTCATGGTTTTCTTGGTGATGTTTTTTAAATGCCGCTTCCACCTGGACAGCTGCCTTTGTTTACCTGGGAAACAGCTGATCGCGCTAATGCCGGCCGGCATTGGCGCAATCAGCTGTTCGATTGGCGATTAATCTATGGCCACACCACTAGTCTTTGCATAATTACAGGAGCGTCTCTTCTCTTGTGTTCGCGCCTTCTCTCGCTTATTCTGCATGTAAACAACAAAATAACCCTTATTAAAAAAGTTTACAAAAACGGTTTCGGACGTTCCCAGGGCTGCCAGGCCTGTGTGTCAGACCTGCAGGATATACAAGCGATGTTTATTTTTAATTAACAGTTTATTTGGAGGAGGGGTCGTTGTTATTGTGCGGCACATCAGAGCTGCAGGAAGCCCTTTGTTATGCAGGTATTTACTGTAGGGCACGCTTAGGCCAGGTACCACTACAAACCTCATTAGCATCTCACTGTTTGCCACTGATGGGCTTTTTGGTCTCCCAGTGTCACAGATCACAGAGCGGAGAATGCCAGCTGGTTTGAGTACTGCTACTATACAGTAGCCTTGTGATTTGCTGTGTGTTCATGAACATGAATGACTCCTTTCATTTTTCGTCCATTCCATAGGCTAAATGGCGTATAAATGGGAAGAACTATGTAGTTGACCGGAACAATGAAACTACGAGCAACTGGTTTTGCTGGGACTTTTATTCCTAATCGGAACACAGGCTCTCCTGTGGCCGTAGCCAACGGCAAAAAAACAATAAAAAACCAGGCAAGATAACAGCAGATATAACATTAACACATAGCTACTTCGTGCCCCTCATCGCCATGGCAAACTGCCATGACTGACAGGCTTCACAGCCTCTAACAACGCCACCCCCCCAGGCGTCACCCCATACACTGCAGCCAACTTACTGAACACTACTCAAACATGCCACAGTGTATACACAGCCCGTACAATGATGGATGAAATAGTGAAGTATGGTTGGTTCAAAAAGTTTGGCAGTTATATAGGGATGTTTTTACTTCGGACCATGGACTCACCATGTCGTCCACTAGCCTTCCCTCCCAATAATACACGGCACAATGTCTTTTAAAGTCCAGGAGAGAAAGTCTGTTGCAAAAGTCACGGTGACTCTCCTTGCCAAAACGTCTGTATGTCCGCGACGAGCTCCTGTTTTGTGCCTGGCTTAGCCTCCTTGCGACATAAAGTGTTTCATGGAATGCCTAAATATATGTTTGATGGTTTCGTAAGCTTATACTGCAAACTTTATTAAAACCAAAAATTACTTGACTTATTTCTACTGATTTCACCCGTAATTCTTTCGATTGCGTTTACGCCATTTAGCCTAGGTCATGTTTAATCAACAACCCACTAGGCTATGTTACGGACGTTTACGAGAGGATAGGTGTCTTTAATTAATGCGTGTTTTTGGGCATGTTCCTGTTGCTTGCCTTCAATGTTATCTTATCACAACTTTTTTTTTTCCATCAACTGATCCGCTGATCAGATGAATCAGCTCACCCTGAGTATCTGTTCAGATGGTTTCTTTAGGACAGTCGACGGTGAGAGCGGAAACATCACTGCTCCTCCCCGGGACAAATGATGGCATTGGCAGCTGGTTTTTTCAAACAGATGCTTAGGGGATGTTTTCCCATGTCGGGGCCTCACTTGAACTACGTCATCGCGGCCGGGACTTTTAAAAACCTTCGGTCACTGCACCAGCACAAGGGACCTGTCCGGACCTGTGACGGACCAGCCCACGGTCTCCCCGTCACGGTTCCGTCACGGAGAAACACTGGGATACTTTTTATCACTGTTGCCTACATTGAGGACACGAACAACACCAAGAAATAAACACCCCCCAACTATGTTCCGCGTATGGTCCAAGAGAACCCCTTGAACACAGAATTTGGTATAGTGATAAATGGAGGGATTTACCATCCTGCTAAAAGAGACTTATACACAACTACTCACCCCCCTACCAAGAGCTATGCTCGAATCGATTAATTCTTATTGAATAAGGACTGATGTATATAGGGTAGTTATTGAGAGATTGATTAAGTGTGCGATTGGGAGTGTTAGAGTGTTCAGATGTTTCTTTATGAGCATACTATCCATCTGAAAAGCGTCTTTACTTTTAGAACTTTTTAAACAACGAATAATCTTTTTAGTTTGTGCTTCATCGGTGATGTTCAAACTGAAGCCTGTGTAATTTTCAGTACGTAGGCCAGCTACAGGCGTAATGTAACTTTTCTTAAAATGATTGCCTAACTCATAGACAGACTCAATAAAAAATGAATTAAAAATGCTTGCAATGGAACCATTATCTTTGATTAACTTGCCCTGAGATTTTAGGTGTATGTCTTCTACGTGACATCCTTCTCGCCCTATGAGGCTATTGATATTTTTCCAAATTTCTTTACTATTTCTTTTAGCCTCGTTTAGTACTTGAATATAAACACGTGACTTTGCGAATCTCATTTCATTAACCACTTTATTCCTCAAACCTCAAACCAATCTTTCTTAGATTTAATGGCTTTTTTAAAGGCTAAATCTCTGTTTTTCATCAATTGCCACAAGGTGTCGCTAAACCAGGGCAGGGTTACTCTCTTTCTCCGTTTTCTCTTGGACTGCACAGTAAACTTCTCTCTAACAGTTTTCAGTTTGACTGCAAATAAGTCGCAGCCATGATCCAAGTCCTCTGTGGACAAAACATCCTCCCAGTCCAGACCGTTTATCTCACTTTCATAAGCAAGTTGTTTACTTTTGGGTATGTGCGATATCATTTCTGCGTGATGTGGCATGTTCTCAAATCTATTTTTATTTAATTTTCTTGCTATTAAAGTTAAATTGTGATCAGACAGTCCAGTAAGGAGATTGTAACTTTTTGTTATCCTCTCTGGTTTGTTGGAGAAGATAAGATCCAACATTGTGCTTGAGCTTTTTGTTATCCTTGTTGGCTCTTTAATCAGTTGCTGCAGGTTATATTTATCTGTTATAGTTTTCAGTTTATTCCTTTTCCCTCTGTCTTCCCAGTTTAGATTAAAATCACCCATGAGAATAATCTCTTTGTTTTGTTTACATTGTTTCAACATATATAAAAAGCACTTGAATGACATTTGTTGACATAATACAACTTTTATGGCAACATGCTCTAAAGTGTCTGCTGCATCGAGCATAATGCGCTCACATTTAATACCCCCCCTCCCCTCCCCCCAACTCGGTCTCGTCGGAAACACTGATATCGGGGTACGGAGAAAACATTGACAGGGGTTGATTGTTGCAACCATGTCTCAGACAAACATAAAAAAGTTCAGGTTAGAGTTTGATAGTAAGTGAGTCAGTTGATCAGTCTTGGAGACAACACTTTTGACATTTAAGTGTCCCCCAAAAAGCCCTTTGGGTATCAGTTTTGGGTCCCATATGACCTTTGTGTGATTGACAGTCGTCTGGAATAGGTAAAAAGCTTGCTGTTTGATAACTGTAGGATTCCTACAGGTCGGGATGAATGTAGTTTTAAAGTCTTTGGTGTCATTTTCATGGGACGCTCCAAATGAGTTTCTGAATAAGTCACAGTTGTCAATGGCAGTTGAAACCAAGCTGTGTGCATCATGTATAATTGTCCCATAATCACTCACCTCCGACGGAGATGTTATATTTGAATCTGAAGATCTCTCAGTGCGGGCGATGTTTTGTGAAACCACTGGATTAACTGGTCCTGGATTGAGATGAACATCGCCTGACAGCAGTAGTATCAGGAGGATGAATGTATGAGTTCCTCGAGACGGAGAAGTAAGTCTCTGGTGTTTTGTTGTATGTCTACCTGCCATGGCCTGCCCATGACCCAACACGGAAGAGTAAACTACATAGAGGCCCATCAGGTTGTAATGTGGGCTTACAGCGTCAAAAGCGTGAAAAGTTACACGACTATTGAGGGAAAAGCTTGACAACGCCACCCTGGGAATTTCACCCAAGGAATTGCTCAAACACAAGGCAGAAAGGTTCGTGGTTACTGGAGGGCAAGAGACATGGTTTGAAGTTTAAAAATACAAATTTTATTCAACATTTGTTTTTAAAAAGTATACTCAGTAAAAACTCATTCACACAAATAAAAGAAACCTAATCAGAGCCGAGGTCGAAGTGGATGGGCAAGGGCTAGTGCAGGATCCACCAAAAAAAAAGGCCAAAACAACTTAAATCACCAGACACACGTGGCAGACACTCTCACTGAAGAAACCCACTCCCAGGGACACAGCAAGATACGACGGGAGGACACCACCACCAGGTCACCAGCACCACCACCACCGGCCTACAGCAACTGAAGAGGAAAAAATAGAACACGTTAGTGAGATTGCACACACACAAAAAAGAAAATACCCAAAACTATAAGTAAATGAGCGAATTACAGGCTTAAGCAAAATGCTAACTGCCCAAAACAAAAAAAACTAAACGAAACAAAACTCAAACAATTTACAAAACAACTCTGAATTAACAAAGTAGAATTACATAAACAAAATCCAGGCTCAACCTATACACACCAAAGGGGATCAGTCCCCAGTAAAAAAAAAGATGCTTGTGCCCGGCCGAACAATCGTCCTGCACAGCGTGTATCTCAGGAGCCGTGAAGCCGCTGACGGCCACAGAAGAACGCCGTGGGCAGCAACGGACAACCGGCAACACAGAGAAAGCAGCACAAAATAACACCAAACAAAGCAGCAGCGGCCCAATGAGGTGGTTACAACACCTAGTCAAAAGGAAAACACTATTAGCATGTGCTAGATGCGCTAAGATTAATGCAGTGGCATGTAACAATGTACATACCTTCTTAGTAGAACACACACTCATGAGGAGGAAGGATTGGACTCCAGGCAGCCGCCAGCATTCACCTGTGACCAGACCAGCATTAGCCACGTAGCAGCACCAAGCACAACGCCGAGAAAAACAACACTTACCACCAGCCAACGATAACAGCACACACACACCGGGAGCACGGAGCAGCACACAAACCTACAACAACAATTAAATACCTTAAATATAAGAACAGACAAAACGACAAGCAAGGCGAGCAGCGGGCGGCCATACCTGTCAGGCACACAACCTCCGACCCGGAAGCAACACGGGTGACGATAGAAGTGCAGAGGAAGGCCCGGTGGGCGGACTACTGTTTTTAAACCGGTTCACCTCGATGACTGGCGGAAGTGAAACCATAACAACAATCAACAGAAAGAGCGAGGGGAAACAAGACAAAAACGCTTGTACTGCTACACAAGGAAGCCAAAATGGGAGAGATGTGATCTCTGATCTTGGTTCCTGTCAGAACACGTGCAGCAGCATTCTGAATTAACTGCAAAGTCCTAAGAGACTTATTGGAGCAGCCTGATAACAAAGAGTTACAATAGTCCAGCCTTGAAGTAACAAATGTGTGGACTAGTTTTTTTTGAGAGACGATGTGATTTTAGCGATGTTATGTAAGTGAAAGAATGCAGTCCTCGAAATTTGTTTTATGTGGACGTTAAAAGACAAATCCTTATCAAAAACAACTCCAAGATTCTTTACAGTGGAGCTGGAGGCCAGGGTGATCCCTTCTAAAGGAACTAAGTCTCTAGAAAGAGAGTTTCTGAGGTGTTTGGGTCCAATTACAAGAACTTCAGTTTTGTCTGAATTTAACATCAAAAAATTGTAGGTCATCCAACTTTTTATATCCTTAAGGCATGCTTGGAGTTTAGTTAACTGATTGGTTTCATCAGGCTTGATCAATAAATATAATTGGGTGTCGTGAGCATAACAATGAAATTTGATAGAGTGATTCCTAATAATGTTCCCTAAAGGAAGCATATATAAACTAAATAGAAGTGGTCCTAGTACAGAACCTTGTGGGACTCCATGACAAACTTTGGTATACATGGAGGGTTCATCATTGACGTGAACAAACTGAGATTGATCTAAGAAATATGAAGCTACCAGCTTAGGGTGATTCCTTTGATGCCAATTTGATGTTCCAGTCTCCGTAAAAGAATTTGATGGTCAATGGTGTCAAATGCGGCACTAAGATCTAACAGGACAAGTACAGAGATGAGTCCTTTGTCTGATGCCATTAGGAGGTCATTTGTAACTTTGACTAATGCGGTCTCTGTGCTATGATGCACTCTAAATCCTGACTGAAAATCCTCAAATAGACTATTGTTATGGAGAAAGTCACACAGCTGATTAGCTACAGCTTTCTCAAGTATCTTAGACAGAAAGGGAAGGTTTGATATCGGTCTGTAGTTGGCTAAGACCTCTGGGTCTAGAGTGGGCTTTTTAAGAAGAGGTTTAATTACAGCTACCTTAAAGGACTGTGGTACATATCCTGATAATAAAGACAGATTAATCATATCCAATAACGAATTACTAACTACAGGTAAAACATCCTTGAGCAACCTGGTTGGGATGGAGTCTAAGAGACAGGATGACGGCTTAGCTGCAGAAATGATTAAAGTTATTTGATGAAGGTCGATGGGGGAAAAACAGTCTAAATACATATCAGGTTTTACAGCTGTTTCAAAACTTGCTGTATCAGAATGCAGATCAATGCCTGTTGAGGGCAAGAGGTGATGGATTTTGTCTCTAATAGTTATAATCTTATCATTAAAGAAGCTCATGAAGTCATTGCTACTTAGACCTAAAGGAATAGATGGTTCAGTAGAGCTGTGATTCTCTGTTAGCCTGGCTACAGTGCTGAAGAGAAACCTGGGGTTGTTCTTATTCTCCTCAATTAAAGAAGAGTAATAGGCTGCTCTGGCATTACGGAGAGCCTTCCTGTATGTTTTGAGATTATCTTGCCAGACTAGATGAGATTCTTCCAGTTTAGTGGCACGCCATTTGCGTTCAGATTTACGTGCCTCTTGCTTTAATTTACGAGTCTGCTGGCTATACCATGGTGCTAGCCTTCTTTGTTTAATTATCTTCTTTTTCAGAGGTGCAATAGAGTCTAGAGTTGTCCGTAATGAGCCTGTAATACTATCAACAAGATGGTCTATTTGTGGGTGGCTAAAGGAAGTAGACAAGTCCTCTGTTACAGTTAGACATGGCATTTGATTCAATGCTGAAGGAATCACTTCCTTAAATTTGGCTACAGCACTATCAGATAAACATCTGCTGTAGAAGCTTCTACACAAAGGCTTATAGTCCGGTAGTATGAACTCAAAGGTTATTAAAAAATGGTCAGACAGAAGAGGATTCTGTGGGAAGACTATTATATTATCAATTTCAATGCCATATGAAAGAACAAGATCAAGAGTGTGGTTCAGACAATGAGTCGGTTTATTTACACTTTGACAAAAGCCAATTGAGTCTAATAGAGAGATAAACGCAGTACTAAGACTATCATTGTGGTTGTCCACATGAATGTTAAAATCACCTACAATAATTACTTTATCTGTTTTAAGGATCAAGCCTGATGCAAATTCTGCTAATTCAGATAAAAATTCAGAATAAGGACCTGGAGCTCGATATACTGTAACAAATAAAATTGGCTGCAATGTTTTCCAGGTTGGGTGAGTGAGGCTAAGAACAAGATTTTCAAATGAATTATAATTTAGTTTAGGATTTATTAATAGACTTAATATAGCTCCAACTCCACCACCTGACCAGTACTTCAAGGAATATGAGTATTACAATGACTGGGAGGAGTGGATTCATTTAAGCTAACATATTCATCCTCCTGCAGCCAGGTTTCAGTGAGGCAAAACAAATCAATATCATAATCAGATATTAATTCATCGACTAACAGCTTTAGATGACAAAGACCTGATATTCAGGAGTCCACATTTCATTCTTTTATTTTGGACTGTTGGAGATGTTGATTTAATTTTTATTAAGTTCAGTCTATCACTATATGTATGTGCAGTGTTAAAATAGGCCACATCATAGCGGAATGCATGGTCTATGAAATCTATGGTTATAATGACAAGGGACACCAAAAGTTTTAGAATGCAGGGAGAGACTGTAACACTGCCAAACATTATGTGTAGCATCTTTTTCATGAACTTCTCGTCAAATGAGTGAGCTGAGGTCACACTTGAGAAAAAGGGGGGGTTGGAGGGGATTTTCTCCTCTCAACACAAAGATGGAGGTCAGAGAAATGGCACATTTAAAATTCACTTAGTATGCTGATTTGCCTGCATCCTTTCAGGCAGGGCTTCAAACAGCTTTTGTCTCCCCATAAAGGAATTCAATTACTGGGCAGAGAGGCACTGGGGGCCAGCAATAATCACACTGCTTCAGAAGCCCTTAAGCTCATGTTATGATGAAGGCAAACTGTCAAGTGCTAAATAGAAAAACACTATGTTCTCTCTTTTTGGGAAATGCATCTGTCATTCCATATCAGCTGCATGCATATCCTGGAACAGACTGGGAACATTATCTGTCACTTTTACTCTCCCAGCACATATCTCTTAAAAGGTGGAGAAATAAAGCAGGGCATTGAATGCTATACGGGTCACAGCACCCCACAAGCATTGACCGTGTTCTCGTCACCTCACGTCCTACCTAAAGAAAAGTAGAAAGAACATTTTTGGCATGGCATAGGAAGGATTTCATTGTGAACGTAGCCAAGTCAACTGTGAATAATATTTGGAACAGCAGTATACACAGTGTTTGGAGGACAGCCGAGAGCCCTGAAACATAAGCCCTGCACTGGCAGTACCTGATGAACGTTAAAAAAACACACACTGTGAGTCAATGGTGCATTTCAGCCCATAATTAGGGCAAAGCACATTCCTCTAATTAAACAAATTTATCAATTAATTTGAGAGGATCATTACGGCTCTTTTGAGGATCTTCATCAAAAAGCTGAAATGCCTTCCACAGTGTGAGTCCCAAATGGTGACAAATAATTTCACTGTTTTTTATTCATTAGATCTAGGTCTCCACTGTTTCTGCATGCAGTATTCTTTATAATTCAGCCTTAGGCAAGTCAGATATATCCCACCGTATTGAACAGAGCTGAAGCAGGATCTTTGTCACATACTGTATGTTTGTCCCTAAGTTTGATTCACATACACACAATACAAGACAGCATTTGAGAGAGCCAGAGCTGTCATCATGATCTTTTCAGATCTTTCCTGGAGTTGGAATGACTCTGCCCACATACAGTAGTGATTTCTCAGTGTGGCAAATCAGGCTCATTAGTAGAGCTCACCTGTCTTCAGCATAATGCCAGAACAAATTACATACTGGATGAAGCCAGGCACTGGTTTTAAGTATCTGACTGCCTTAAGCACATCCAGAGAGAGGCTTTTTTTTTTTTCATTGAATACAAAAATATAATTTATTTAGTTTTCAAACAGGAAATGCAGGGGGAAATTAGAAATCTTAATAGTGTTTATTTCTGGTAATGGAGTTGAGCTCAACTTGGCCAAGGGTGATGCTCCTGATGGCAATAATGGTTGTGTCATTGGTTATGCTTCTCGACATTCTCTATTTGTCCACCAGACTTTTTTCTCACTCACACATGCGGCCACTCCCTTCTACCCAGCACTTCCTGACTGACCTTCCCTGCCTCCTGTTTATCTGTTTCCACTTTCCCTCATCAGCCTTGCAGTATTCAACCGGCCCATTCGCAGATTGTCAGTATGGCTTTATTATTTCATTGTATTCAGGCCCCTGATTATTTAGACTTTGGACTTGTCATTGTCTGTTTTGGATTGTCTGTTTGTTGAATGGTCTAGCTCGGGTGTCGAGAGAGAGTTTGTAGGTAGGCAGCCCAGAGATTAATTTTTTATCTACTGTGCTCTCATGACATGTGAAACTCAAGTAAAAATAAGAAAAGACAAATTAACTCAGCGCAAACAAAAGGCAGGTGGTATTGACGACACAGCCTCACCTCTACTACTTGTTGTGGAGAAATTGCTGAAGTCAAAGATCAATGGTGAGGTCAGGAAGGAAGAAAGTGTTCAGGAGCCTCTGATGTCTTATTCTGTATTATTTATTGATGCTTGATCAAGGAGAATTAGAGACACTCTCATGGCGCATCAGAAGTGCCTCAGTCGGTCTCACATTCTGTCCAACTCATCCTGGTGCATAAACTTTAAACCCAAAGATAACACCACAAATACTATACGCCCAGAATTAGCCAAAGAGAATGTCCTTACCCATGTTAGTATTACTGTCAGCACATTCTAGTCTGGAGACACAGACGTCTGTTTACGCAGATTGGAACGTCAACAGCAAGCTATCTATTATGTTTAGGAAGGCAGCAATAGATCTCTTCGACCCTGGCCACCACAGTGTTGAGATAGACTGGCACCTACTGTTCTCAAACAAAGCCAAACAACTAATACTGCCGAGAACCTCAAGACCCACACATGACCTCGTGTAACTTTAGGATAGAAAATTCCACAACACTCCTGAGTAGCAGAAACTCTACTGACTTTATCAGGTGTTCAGTTCAGATCTAGACTGACTCAGCCAGTATACCATGAGGTCATTTACATTACCAAAGGTAACTGATACTTTGGAATGTATCAACAAATAGAAATAGGCTTTCCTACAAAAAGGAAATACCTTTACTTGGTTAGTCCAGTGGTGTTAGCTTTGACATAATATATACCAGGGGTCGGCAAATAAGTTTGGACACGGGCCAATTTTTTTTCTGACAATTCCATCGTGGGCCATGACCATGCGCGCGGGGGGGGGGTTTCCTGATTGGCTGAGTGAGAACCGCACGTGTGTTCTGCGTCCTGATTAATTAAGGGAGTACTGTACAAAATGCGTGTAATAAGGTGTATAAAAGTGTGTGGTTAGGGGTTTTACGGCCTTAAAACATGTATGGTAATTGTACTTACTTCGCGGAGTTCGTTTACGCCCACTGCGTCTGTCATGAAACAGGCAACCTGCCCTAGCAACCTGCCGTAACTAATGTATACAGCAGCGCAGATCTGCCGCTGATGTGCATTCACATTCATATTTGATATTTGAGCCGACCTTGTTTGGTTTTGTTTTTTTCATTTAATGAAAAATATTTGTTCACGTTGTCCGTTACAAGAGGGACACAGGACACTTTTACTTTCCACAGGTTACAGCGCACACACGTGCCAATTAGTGTTCCAACCTGTGCGTCAAGTAAAGAGGCTGCGAGGATGTTCTGGCTGCTGTTTTGTCACGTTACTTATCAGCTACTTTTCAATAAATGTTGTGAAATCTGTGAAATTGTTGTATTTTGACAGGAAACATGAGGTTTAAAAGATATATTTAAATATATATATATATATTAGTGCTGTCAAAATTAACGCGTTAATTTTGTCGATTAATTTTAAAGAATTAACGCGTTAAAAAAAATTAACGCAATTAACGCGGCTTTGTTTACTTCCGGTGGCGGCCGCCATTTTGGATGTGGCAAAGTAGAGCTTTGTTTCCCAGATATATTAGTGTGTGTGTGTGAACGGGTGTATAAGAGGCATTAACTTAAAGCCCTCACGGAGACTGCGCCCTGGGCGGTCGCCCACATTGCCCACAGCTAAAACCGGCCCTGCTTGTTTTAGTTTACGGGCAGATCTGCCACATCCAATATGGCGGACACGTTAACGTATCGCAGCAACGGACCAACCTGCTCAGTGAGGCGTCTATGTATATGTCTATGATCTATCCTAACTAAAGGAGAGTCTATGTATATATGTCTATGATCTATCCTAACTAAAGGAGAGTCTATGTATATATGTCTATGATCTATCCTAACTAAAGGAGAGTCTATGTATATATCTCTATGATCTATCCTAACTAAAGGAGAGTCTATGTATATATGTATATGATCTATCCTAACTAAAGGAGAGTCTATGTATATATGTCTATGATCTATTCTAACTAAAGGAGAGTCTATGTATATGTCTATGATCTATCCTAACTAAAGGAGAGTCTATGTATATATGTTTATGATCTATCCTAACTAAAGGAGAGTCTATGTATATGTCTATGATCTATCCTAACTAAAGGAGAGTCTGTGCATATATGTCTATGATCTATCCTAACTAAAGGAGAGTCTATGTATATATGTCTATGATCTATCCTAACTAAAGGAGACTCTATGGTGGAAAGATGGATAAGGACGGACTTTTAGGGGGAACATTTCATTTTAAAAAGTTGCCTGACGGCTCGTTGGACAAAAACAAGGTCATTTGCACAGTTTGCAAAGCCGAATTTAAATTCCACAGAAGTAACACGACTTTAACATATCACCTCAAAGCAAAACAACCTGCTGAAACTACCTCCACGGGACCTCGCCAGTCTACACTACAGGAGTGTGGCACTCGTCAGTATATTTCCTCATTCTGGCTTTTTTCTATTTGCACTGTGCATATGTGCACCTTAAGCCAATAAAATGAATGAATTTAAATATACTTTCTCTGTGTTTATTCTACATTAATTTGATCATTTTACATAAATAAATATTCATTATAAGATTCAGTCTCAGAAAAATGCATTTAATTTATTGATACATTTATTGATAGATTAATCGCGATTAATCGCGATTAATTACAGAAATTTTTGCGATTAATTAGTTAATTTTTTTTAATCGATTGACAGCCCTAATATATATATATATATCAACGTCATCTAGCGGGCCAGATATAATTTGATGGCGGGCCAGTTTTGGCCTGCGGGCCGCTAAGTGCCGACCCCAGAGACTCACTCGTAGCACCTCGCTCTGAATTCAAGGTGGCGATTTCATTGGCTAGATAGAATCACATGGGTAGTATGACTCTCACACGATTGGTTGGTACCTTCCAATGCTTGCTCAGTGCAGTGCTTGGATAGGGAAAAGTAATGTTACGGCATGAAATAGACTCGCCTGTCAAGAAAAAAAAAAATTCTACAATTAATCTCGGGTCCGGATGATATGGCGATCCGGTCCGGATCCGGACTCCGGTCCGCGGGTTGGGAACCCCGGATATATACCATAAAAAAACTGAAAATGCTGGATAGCCCAAACAATAGTGTTCAAGACTACAATATATTAAAGCTAACTGAAAGTAACCTGTATGTTTGCTTTAACATATTCACATGCTGATCAGTCAGATTTGTCATCTGGTGTCTCATCTAAACAGTTTTTATTGAATGTCTAGTAGTAGTCTCAGATAAACCTCATTTAGCAGGGAAACAAGATAATGCTATTCAAGCTGAGTCTTAAGTTTGTAAATTCACTTCCGGCTTCTGTCGTGTTGGAGAAAAATTTGGAGAGAGCTTGTGTGTTTTGGTGCTCGGTTTTGGACTGTTTTCTGTGTTTATTGGCTACTGATTTTGGATTACGGACATTGGACTATCTGCGGACACCCTTGGCTTGAATACTGCCTGGTTTAACGGCACTGATCTCGGATTACGAACAGAAAGAACGGAGCAAGATGGCTAATTGACAAACTAGTTAGTGGGCGGCTAGGATAACAGCAGATGCTACCTCACGTTACCTAGCAACATAGGTCCGAAGAAAGCTCTGACAGCCGAAGAGGGCGAGAACATCAAGAAGTCTCTGGACTTCTTATCCGAGGAGATTTCAGTTGTGAAAAAGCAGCAGAAATCCACCCTGGACCTGGTGGAGGAAGTAAAGGCTCTCCGGATCCAGAACGCTGAGAAGGAACGGCGTCTGGTGCACCTGGAGAGTCGAGTGGTGGAGCTCGAGCAGTACACCAGTATCAATGATGTGATTGTGACCGGGCTCCGTATCAAACTCTGGTCATATGCCCGGGCGGTGACCGTTGACAACGGGGGGGAGCCCGGTGAGCAGGATGTCAACTCTGTAGAGCAACAAGTGGCTGCCTTCCTACAATCCAAAGGGACTGACATGGACTGGAACAACGTGGAGGCATGCCACCCTCTGCCCCGGAGAGATGAAAGCGACAAACGAGCCGTGGTCATGAGATTTGTCAGCAGAAAACCGCACTGCTAAAACAAGTAAGGAAACTGAAAGGAACAAACGTATTTATCAATGAGCATCTGACCAAATGAAACACAGATATCGCCAGAAAAGCACGCCTCATGAAAAAACAGGGAAAAATTCAACAGACATGGACATCAAGCTGTAAAGTATTCATTAAGCTAAACGGGACATCAGATTATCTATTTATTTTCTATCTCTCTATTTTCTTCCTCTTTTTTTTCTCTTTGTAAATATGTATTACTTAGAAATGTATGTTTGGGGAGTAAGATTATTAAATGAATAGTGGAGAAGGGGTAGGTTTAAATAAGCATATGCTTCATCCTACTCCTTTTCAGACATGTTGGGTTCACATTATTACTTTTTGTATTGACTGTTGTTATTGTTGTTTTGACAATTTTCATTGGATTTGTTTGTTTTTCAGTTCACTTTGTTGTGTGTTGTTGTCACATGTTCAAAATAAACTATCTATCTATCTATCTATCTATCTATCTATCTATCTATCTATCTATCTATCTATCTATCTATCTATCTATCTATCTATCTAAATATAAAGAGTCAAACTCAGACCCTTTCAGTGCAGAGATTGTTCCCTACATGGTTTCAAATACATCACTCTAGATGTGGATATGGATGTAGGTGTTTGTGTGTGTGTGTGTGTGTGTGTGTGTGTGTGTGTGTGTGCGTGCGTGCGTGTGCGTGTGTGTGTGTGTGCCAGAAAGAATATACTCTACATACTCAGCATGCACAAGTGTGAAACATGTGTTGCATTAGAGAAAAAGAAACATGTGGAGTCCATAATGTATGGTGAATGGTGTCTCTGTCATTCCCACTCCCACACAGAGAGAGAGAGAGAGAGAGAGAGAGAGAGAGAGAGGAGGGAGGCGGAGTCCCCCGGCAGTTTAGTCCTATAGCAGCATAACTAAGGGATGACCTGAGCCAGCCCTAACTATAAGCTCTATCAAAAAGGAAAGTCTTAAGTCTACTCTTAAAAGTGTTGACCGTGTCTGCCTCCTGAACCCAGAATGGTAGTTTGTTCCACAGAAGAGGAGCCTGATAGCTGAAAGCTCTGGCTCCCAATCTACTTTTGGAGACTATAGGACCATAAGCTTTGTATGTAAGGAGAAGAATTTTAAACATAACAATGGATTTGTGAAGGATTCTGTGGAAAGACATTAGAAATTAAATGATCAATTTCGATGCCATATGGGAGAACAAGATCAAGAGTGTGGTTCAGACAATGAGTCGGTTTATTTACACTCTGACAGAAGCCAATTGAATCTAATAAAGAGATAAACGCAGTACTAAGACTATCATTGTGGTTGTCCACATGAATGTTAAAATCACCTACAATAATTACTTTATCTGTTTTAAGGATCAAGACTGATGCAAATTCTGCAAATTCAGATAAAAATTCTGAATAAGGACCTAGAGCTTGATATACTGTAACAAATAAAATTGACTGCAATGTTTTCCAGGTTGGGTGAACGAGGCTAAGAACAAGACTTTCAAATGAATTATAATTTAGTTTCGGTTTAGGATTTATTAATAGACTTGAGTCAAATATGGCTCCAACTCCACCACCTCGACCAGTACTTCGAGGAACATGAGTATTACAATGACTGGGAGGAGTGGATTCATTTAAGCTAACATATTCATCCTCCTGCAGCCAGGTTTCAGTAAGAGCCTTGCTATAGCTAGGCTAGTTAGTGTGACTAACAGAAACTGGTAAACTAGCATATTGTGGTTACTAAAGTTAAGAGACCTGTCCGTGCACAAACAGAACAAGTCTAAGGAAAGTGTAGAGATATGTAGATAATCGCTGATGTGAAAAATATACAAAAATCTGTTTAGGTGAGCAGAGCAGAGAGCACTGTGGCAGAAACACAGATAACCGGAAGTGACAGAATACGCTTACCGTAAAGTGAGCCTTAACTCTGTAGATGAAACATGCATAGGACAAAAGGACAAAAGTCACAGAAAGTGACTTGGTGGGGGGGTGACTGGAGACAGAATAGCTTAGGTATCAAGTTTGATAGTTACAGTATCAAGGGGTCAAAACAGGGGGATGGAGACTGGAGGGAGACCTCAACGACAACAGCACCAAACATGTGCCAAGCAATCCAAACATCACAGGCTACAAAACCAGGACTCTCATTATATGTGAAGTGGCTAATCCTTTGTGTATTTCCTTTTAGCCAGTTGAGGTCAAGGTGCAGTTACTGACACACATCTTAATAATACATTATACAATTTAAACTACACTGAACAAAAATATAAATGTTGTGAGGGAGCGTGCAATTGGCATGCTGACAGCAGGAATGTCCACCAGAGCTGTTGCCCGTGAATTGAATGTTCATTTCTCTACCATAAGCCGTCTCCAAAGGCGTTTCAGAGAATTTGGCAGTACATCCAACCGGCCTCACAACCGCAGACCACGTGTAACCACACCAGCCCAGGACCTCCAGCATGTTCACCTCTAAGATCGTCTGAGACCAGTCACTCAGGCAGCTGCTGCAACAATCGATTTGCATAACCGAAGAATTTCTGCACAAACATTCAGAAACTGTCTCATGGAAGCTCATCTGCATGCAAGTCGTCCTCATCGGGGTCTCGACCTGACGTCCACCCGTCGTCGTAACCGACTTGAGTGGGCAAATGCTCACATTCAATGGTATCTGGCACATTGGAGAGGTGTTCTCTTCACGGATGAATCCCGGTTTTCACTGTTCAGGGCAGACAGCGTGTGTGGCATTGTGTGGGTAAGCAGTTTTCTGATGTCAATGTTGTGGATTGAGTGGCTCATGGCAGGCGTATGTTATGGACGACGAACACAGGTGCATTTTATTGATGGCACTGTGAATGCACAGAGATACCGTGACGAGATCCTGAGGCCCATTGTTGTGCCATTCATCCATGACCATTACCCAATGTTGCAGCATGATAATGCACGGCCTCATGTTGCAAGGATCTGTACACAATTCCTGGAAGCTAAAAACATCGCAGTGGTTACCCACTAAGCATGTTTGGGATGCTCTGGATCAAATAAAATCAAATCAAATTTTATTTGTATAGCCCAAAGTGTCCTTGGGCAAGATACTGAACCCCAAATTGCTCCCGAAGGCTGTGCCATCGGTGTGTGAATGCGTATGAATGCCTAGCTCCTAAAACTGATGAGCACTTGGCACCTTGCATGGTAGCCAATGCCATCAGTGTATGAATGTGTGTGAATGGGTGAATGAGATATGTAGTGTAAAGCACTTTGAGTGGTCAAAAGATTAGAAAGGCGCTATATAAGTACAGTCCATTTACCATTTACCAAAGTCACGAAGTACATTTGCCTCAGAGGGCTTTACAATCTGTACAGGGAGTGACACCCTCTGTCCTTAGACACTCAGTTCAAGTGAGGAAAAACTTGCCCACAAAAAAACCCTTTTAACGGGGAAAAAGGTGGAAGAAACCTCAGGAAGAGCCACAGAGGAGGGATCCCTCTCCCAGGATGGACAGACATGCAATGGATGTCACGTGTACAGGACAAATCAACACAAACATATTGTACAATATAAGCTGCAAGCAGTGATGGTCGGGCCCTCGCACATGTGCGCACGTCGAAATGTGCATAACATCGGTCTTTATAATATCGGTCTTATGTAGTGTAGAGCGCTTGAGTGTCGGAACACTAGAAAGGCGCTCATATACAGTGGTATGAAAAAGTTTGGCACCCCTGATCGTTTCAGGATTTTCCTTTATAAATCATTGGTTGTTCGGATCAGCAATTTCAGTTAATATATTCATATAGCAGACAAACAGTGATTTTGAGAAGTGAAATGAAGTTTATAGAATTAACAGAAAGTGTGCAATAATTACTTAAACAAAAGTGGACGGTGCATAAATTTGGGCACCCCAACAAAAATTACATCAATATTTCGTAGTCCTCCTTTTGCAGAAAGAAATAACAGCCTCAAACGCTTCCTATAGTCTCCAATGGGGTCGGAGGTGGTTGAATTTTTTGACCATTCTTCTTTACAACATCTCCAGTTCAGTCAGGTTTGATGGCTTTCGAGCTAGGACAGCCGCTTTAAATCACACCACAGATTTTCAATAAAGTTTCAGGTCTGGGGACTGAGATGGCCTTCCAGAAGTTAGTTGTGTCCTCTGTGATGAATGCCTTTGTAGAGTTTGAGCGTGTTTGGGGTCGTTGTCTTGTTGAGTATCACAGCCCCGGCGCAACTTCAACTTTGTCACTGATTCTTGAAACTTGTTGGCAAGAATTGCTGATACTGACTGGATCCATGCGACCTTCAGCTCTTAACAAGATTGCCAGTACCTGCACGGCCCCACAGCCCCACAGCATGATGGAACCGCCACCAAATTTTACTGTGGGTAGCAAGTGTTTGTCTTGGAATGCTGTTCTTCTTCCGCCATGCATACCCACTTGTAATGTCCAAATAATCAATTTTACATTCATCAGTCCACAGGACCTTATTCCAAAGGAAGCTGGCTTGTCCATGTGCTTTAGCATACCTCAAGCGACTCTGTTTGTGGCATGTGCGTAGAAAAGGCTTCCGCCGCATTACTCTCCCATACAGCATCTCCTTGTGTAAAGTGCGCTGAATAGTTGACGATGCACAGTGACACCTCTCGCAGCAAGATCATGTTGTTGGTCTTTGGAGCTGGTCTGTGGGTTGAGTTTGAGGTTCTCACCATCCTACGCCTCTGCTTCTCTGAGATTTTTCTTGGCCTGCCACTCCGGGCCTTAACTAGGACTGTGCCTGTGGTCTTCCATTTCCTCACTATGTTCCTCACAGTGATGGAAACTGACAGCTTAAATCTCTGAGCCAGCTTTTTTGTATCCTTCCCCTAAACCATGTGTTGGACAATCTTTGTTTCAGGTCATTTGAGTTGTTTTTGAGGGTCCCATGGTGCCACTCCTCAGAGAAGATGCAAAAAGGAGAACAACTTGTTACTGGCCACCTGAAATACCCTTTCTCACGATGGCTTCACCTGTGTATGTAGGTCAAGGGTCAGTGAGCTTACCAACAAACTTTGTGTTCCAATAATTAGTGCTAGGTACTCAAATCAATAAAACAACCAGGGTGCCCAAATTTCTGACACCGACCACTTTTGTTTAAGTAATTATTGCACACTTTCTGTTAAGCCTATAAACTTCATTTCACTTCTCAAATATCACTGTGTTTGTCTGCTATATGATATATTTAACTGAAATTGCTGATCCGAACAACCAATGATTTATAAAGGAAAATCCTGAAAACTATCAGGGGTGCCCAAACTTTTTCATACCACTGTAAGTACAGTCCATTTACCAATATCGGTCTTGATGACCACAAGAAGTTTCAGACAGCTCTGAGAAGGTGCTTCCTGCCGATTTCTTCTTTGAATCTTTTTATGGATCGCCACGCCCACACCGTTTCCTTAAAATACATAAGTTTGATAACTTTTACTCAGGAAGTCTATATAAATACACCTACTAAGTTTGAAGTGAATTGGATAAAATCCCTAGCAGGAGTTTGTTCAAACATGACGCCTTCTCAACCAGCCCGAAACACCGAAAATGGCGATTTTCATTCTTAAATATCTCGCTTCCTAGTCATTGTAGCCCATTAGTCCAAGAAAGTTTTTTGTAGGCCATGTTCTACAATTCGGCTGAGGTTTCGTAACTCTGTGTCCAAAACTGTGGCAGGGCTGTTCCGAAGAAAAATTCCAGGGAGCGCTATAGAGCGCTTTTGCCCCGCCCCCTCATTAATTATGCAGCCGAATTGTGCATAATATTGGTCTTAACAACCACGTGAAGTTTCAGACAGCTCTGAGGAAGTATATGATGGCCCAACACTTTTGCCCGAAAATTAGCCAAAAAGTCAATGGAGTCTCATTTTTTTTTCGAAAAAAACGGCACCATTGACTTTGACACGCAGTCACTGCCACACCCTCAGATGAAAAGTTGTGATTTTGATAACTTTTCATTGTCGAGGCCTTTCGAGGGGATATGGGCCGTTGAAAATGCGATTTACTTTTAAACATATCTTGCTTCGTGTTCATTGTAGCCCATTGCTGCAAGAGACTTTTTTGTAGGTCTTGCCATGTTCTACAATTCCATAACCCTGTGTCCAAAACTGTGGCAGGGCTGCCTCAAAGAAAAGTTCAAGGGGGCGCTATGGAGCATTTTTGCCATGCCCCCCAAACGATATTATGCAGCCGAATTGTGCATTATATTAGTCTTAAAAACCACGTGAAGTTTCGGACAGCTCTGAGGAAGTATATGATAGCCCAACACTTTTGCCCGAAAATCAGCCAAAAAGTCAATGGAGTCTCTTTTTTTTTTTCGAAAAAAAACCCGGCACCGTTGACTTTGACGCGCCGTCACTGCCACGCCCTCAGATGAAAAGTTGTGATTTTGATAACTTTTCATTGTCAAGGCCTTAAGAACACACACGCCAAGTTTCAAACACATCAGATAAAATCCCTAGGAGGAGTTCGTTCAAATGCGACCCCTGGAAATGACCCAAAAACACGAAAAGTCCAACTTTGGCAAAAATTGGACAGCGTATGCTTCACTGTAGCCCGGGTCACCAAGAGACTCTTTTGTGCGTCTGGGCATGTTAATGAAAATGCGATTTACTTTTAAACGTTGTTAAACGTTAGAAATCCAATCCAGCGTGCCGTGCTTGGGCCCTAATTACAATGAATGATAGAATGACAGTGAATTACAATGCTTTCAGCTATCAAGCTCCTCTTCTGTGGAACAAATTACCATTCTGGGTTCAGGAGGCAGACACGGTCAACACCTTTAAGAATAGACTTAAGACTTTCCTTTTTGATAAAGCTTATAGTTAGGGCTGGCTCAGGTCATCCCTTAGTTATGCTGCCATAGGATTAGACTGCCGGGGGACCCCCCCCTCTCACCATCTGTAAACATACATGTCTCATTAATGCATGTTACTAACCAAACTTCCCCGGAGTTTCTGTGCTCTGTCATCCAGCAGGTTCTCTCTCTCTCTCTCTCTCTCTCTCTCTCTCTCTCTCTCTCTCCACTCTCTCTCTCTCCCTCTCTTGTGGATCGTGGCCATGATAAAATGATTACAGTAGCAGATATGGTAGGTATGGTCATGCAGGACCACAGGAGCAGTCGATGACTTTAATTATCTTTTTTTTTACCGTCACATGATAATCACAACACGTTGAGCTCCAGAATTTAATTTAATTTGTTGAATTTAAACCACGAAAATTTAAACTTGTTTCAGTTTACATGAAATCCAAAACCAGAAAACATGATTTGAAATCATGTTTTCTGGTAAACATACATGTCTGTAAACATACATGTCTCATTAATGCATGTTACTAACCAAACTTCCCTGGAGTTTCTGTGCTCTGTCATCCAGCAGGTTCTCTCTCTCTCTCCCTCTCCCTCTCCCCTCTCTCTCTCATTCTTGTCTCATTAATGCATTAATTAATGCATGTTATCCAGCAGGTTCTCGTGGATCGTGGCCATGATAAAATGATTACAGTAGCAGATATGGTAGCAATAATGACAGTGATAATATCTGTAGTGGACGTCATGCAGGACCACAGGAGCAGCCACAACTTACTTTAGACAGGATCACCCTGGCCTCCAGCTCCACCGTAAAGAATCTTGGAGTTGTTTTTGATCAGGATTTGTCCTTTGTTCTCCTGTTCCTTTTGACTCTTTGTTATCAGGCTGCACCAATAAGTCTCTTAGAACTTTGCAGTTAATTCAGAATGCTGCTGCACGTGTTCTGACAGGAACCAAAATCAGAGATCACATCTCTCCCATTTTGGCTTCCTTGCATTGGCTCCCTATTAAATCTAGAACAGAATTTAAAATTCTTCTCCTTACTTACAAAGCTCTTCATGGTCAGGCACCATCATATCTAAAAGAGCTCATAATACCTTACTACCCCTCTAGAACACTGCGCTCTCAGGACGCTGGGTTCCTTGTGGTTCCTATAGTTTCCAAAAGTAGATTGGGAGCCAGAGCTTTCAGCTATCAGGCTCCTCTTCTGTGGAACAAACTACCTTTCTGGGTTCGGGAGGCAGACACGGTCAACACCTTTAAGAATAGACTTAAGACTTTCCATTTTGATAAAGCTTATAGTTAGGGCTGGCTCAGGTCATCCCTTAGTTATGCTGCCATAGGATTAGACTGCCAGGGGACTTCCCCCTCCCCTCTCAAGCACTTCAGATGTACTTTGAGAGACACTCTCAAAGTACATCTGAAGTGCCTGAGTCGGTCTGCATTCTGACGAACTCGTGATGGTGCATATACTTTAAACCCAAAGATCACACCCCAAATACTATACGCCCCAGAATTAGTCAAAGAGAATGTCTTTACTCTTGGAGGTGTTATTCTCAACATATTCTAGTCTGGGGACACAGATGTCCGCTTACGCAGATTGGAACGACAACAACAAGCTATCTATTATGACTAGGAAGGCAGCAACAGGTCTCTTCGACCCTGGCCACCACAGTGTTGAGATATGGTGGCACCTAGTCAAAGACAAACAATTAATACTGCCGAGGACCACAAGGCCCACACATGACCATGTGTAATCTAAGGATAGAAAATTCCATAACAATCCCCTTTTATTGATCATAAGATCAATACTAACTACAGAATAATAATAATTACCAAATTTAGAGACCACCAGGGAGTACAGTCAGAATGGGATTGACACAAACATTATAAAACATTTGTAATCACACAGAAATCAATATTTGAGATCAGAATTATTTAAAAGGACCTCAATAGAAATCATCTTTCCAAACAAAGCAGTCAGTTTAGATTAATTTATACAATCAGTGAGAAACTTTAAGAACCCCTCTTATGTACCCCATCATCCCATTCCCATGATGTGAGTTCCACTTTCAGGTCAACAAGGGCCTTTAAGATAGCGAAGATCCCCTACAACACAAAGGTGTTAAAGAAGGTCATCAGGGAGGTCATAGATCATGTGCAATTATGCCACTGGGAGAGGAGAAAGATAAATGTATTATTTCACCAAGTAGATAAAACCCTAGCAATTAGAAGGGGTTCCATAAAACAATTTCTTCTCTTTTTTTTAAAATCAATCACAACAATCATCATTGAAATCAAGATATTGCAAAATCTTCGACCCATGTGCATTATGTACAGTAGAGGTTCACCACCATGGAGAGGTTACTAGCACATACGATGCATGGTGGCGTGGAATCCATCTTTGTAGAAGATTTCCATGAACAGTCGATATCCATCAGTTGCATATCATCAAAACAAAATTGTAACTTTGAACTTTTAAGCATGTATTACATTATTATGAAAACCATCATTGAAAATAGATTTTAAAACTGATTCATAAAATGTAAATTTTCTAAATGATTTAAATCACATCTCTTAGAACACTAAACAACCAGTAAAGCCAGAATCATCACATAAAGTTAACCTAAAATGGAACACAGAGGTAACAGAAAACACAGACACCATCCATTTACAAACCATAAGTCTCCTCTTCATCATTTTCACCAAGAGAAAGATCATCAAGGCCAAAGCCTCAAATCCTTTCCCCAAAACCTTCAAAATGATAATACCTCTTACCAACTGGATTGGCAACCTCTGGGCGTATACCAGGGGTGTCAAACTAATTTTGGTCCAGGGGCCGCATACAACTATATATGAGCTCAAGGGGGCCGGAGCACAAAAATCGCTGCATAAATTTGAAAATCTAAAAAAATACAAAATCTTTTTTATTTAAAGACTTTTTCTTCAATAAAATAAAAAGTAACAACCCGAGGCTTTAAAAGTAAGTGCAATTTCAAGTTGTGCAGTAATACATCACAATAGTTCACAAAATGTGCAAAAAAGCTCAAACAATGTTTGTCATATCTCACAGCAGAGCTCATAGCAGAGCAAGCAGATGACATGGAAGTCATGAGCTTGGATTCTTTTAACAATATAGCTTTGAACAATAAAAAAAAATTATGTAAGAAATGTTTACATCAATGACAGAAATCAAAGCCAAGTTAGACCTCCAGTTTAACCAGGAAAACATGGCCACTCCGATGGCAACTTGCTGAATAAAGTCAACACCTTAATAAATTCAACTCTTCTGTAAACTTATGAACATAATGTGAAATTAAATTGAAAAATATTAACAAGGCCACATATGCCCGGAGGATCGAGGGACATTTTACGTCTAATGATCCACGGAGTATGTGGAGGGGCATAAAGTGCATCACAGGGACCCCTCTCTGCCCGACGCTCTTAACACTTTCTACACCCGCTTTGATTACCCGAACACCTCCCCCAGCACCAGACTCACCCCATCACCAGGAGAAGGCCCCTCAGCGTTACCCCAGCAGAAGTGAGGAGGACCCTCCAGAGGATCAATCCACGCAAAGCTACGGGGGTCCCGATAACATCTCTGGGCGGCTGCTGAGGAGCTGCGCATACCAGCTGACGGAGGTGCTGACAGACATCTTCAATACCTCCCTCCGACAGGCGGCAGTCCCTACCTGCCTGAAGACCGCCACAATCATCCCCATCCCCAAAACCTCCACAGTGACACGCCTGAATGACTATCAGCTGGTTGCCCTCACCCCGATAGTCATGAAGTGCTTCGAGAGACTGGTGATGGCCCACATTCAAAGACTGCATTGACGTCACCGTGGACCCACACCAGTATGCATACAGAAAGAATCGATCCACGGAGGATGCCATTTCTTCTGTGGTCCACACAGCCCTCACCCACTTAGAGAATAAGGACTATTATGTTCGCCTGCTCTTTGTGGACTTCACGTCTGCATTCAACACCATCCGACCACAGACTCTGGTTCAGAAACTGATCACACTCGGACTAAGCTGTACCGTCTGCAACTGGGTCCTGGACTTTCTAACGAAAAAGCCGCAGTCTGTGAAGATCCATGACGTCTCCTCCTCCACCATCACCCTGAGCACAGGCTCCCCCCAAGGTTGTGTGCTGAGCCCCCTTCTGTTCACTCTGCTCACACACGACTGCTCAGCGAGACATCCGAGCTGTCTGATCGTGAAGTTCGCAGATGACACAGCTGTGGCTGAACACATCGCTAACAACGATGAGTCCGACTACAGGCAGGAAGTGGAACACCTGGAGGGTTGGTGCAGAGAAAACAACCTCTGCATCAACGTGAAGAAGACGAAGGAGATGATTGTAGACTTCAGAAGGAGCAGACACCTCCCCCCTCCCCTAAACATCGGAGGGACAGCGGTGGAAGTGGTCTCCAGCTTCAGGTACCTGGGCGTGCACATCTCTAACGACCTCACCTGGAGCACCAACACTTCCTATCTGGTTAGGAAGGCACACCAGCACCTCTACTTCCTCAGGAGGCTGAGGCGCGCTGGACTTGGAAGCTTAGTCCTGACCTCCTTCTACAGATGTGTGGTGGAAAGCGTCATGCTCTGCAGAGGATGGTTAAAGCTGCACAGAGGACTGTGGGACGCAGCCTATCCACCACCACAATATTTACACCACAAGATGCAGGAAAAGGGCCTCCTGCATCATGGAGGACCCCACTCACCCCGCACACGCCCTGTTTGCCCCTCTCCCCTCGGGCAGGAGGCTGCGGAGCATTAAGAGCAGGACCACCAGACTGAGGAACAGCTTCTTCCCAGAAGCTGTGAGACTGTTGAACTCTGGAGGACCCATGTAGCCCCTGTGCTATGCAGACTCTTGTAGTGGCGTTTAAGATTGTATAACTTTAGCAGTTCGGTAAAGTTGGAAAGATATTCACAGATTTGGACTTCCGGGATCAATAAGTAAGAGGCGAAACATTGTTCAAACACAAATAATGCCTCTTTCACATCGTAATAGCATATACTACAAACTACAAGAACCAAAAACCCGTTTTCATAATTTTGGTGAAATTTTATTACAAATATTAATCAATAACTCCATTGTTATGCATTATTATGACAAAATTACTCCACACATCAACAGTCTCCTCGTGGTCATACTACAACAGCTGTTTTGGAGAAAACAGGTTTTGCTTAATTTTGATGATTTTTTTATTGAAAATATTAATCAATAACTCAATTATTGAAAAAATTATGAAAAAGTATATTTTTCCAAAATCGCTGTTGTAGTATGACCACGAGGAGACTGTTGATGTGCGGAGTCATAATAATGTATTGCTAACAGTGAGGTTATTGATTATTATTCACAATAAAAATTTACCAAAATGTAAAAGTGTCCAAAAGTGTATGTAAAAAGTGTATTTAAAAAATTAAAAAAAATTGTTGTATGACCACGAGGAGACTGTTGATGTGTGGAGTGATTTTGGAGTCATAATACTGTATAACAGTGGAGTTATTGATTTTTGTTTGCAGCGTCTCTCTTGGGCCGCATCTTTGACACCCCTGGCGTATACACACCTGGGGTGCTTGGACCACTGACCTTGTTGTCTTCTTCACCATCAGTTTAATCAATGAGATCATACAAGTGCAGAAGAAAAGAATAAGGAGTCCACCGAAAAATAGAGTAGTCAAAAATTTAACTAACCCTGATCCCCATGACCCCAAGGTACCATAAAAATCCCCAAAGTTAAACCTATGTTTATCCTGTAACTGTTTGATACCTTGAGCTGTGTCATGTGCCATATCCATGACCTCAGCAGTCGCATCGGAGACGTAGGAGCAACATTCAGTACCTATAACTTTACAAGTTACTCCCTGTGCTGCCAACAGGAGATCAAGCGCCATACGATTTTGTAAAGCTACAGTTTTAACTTCCTGCAGCTCCCTATGTTCAGCTAACATGGCTCTACTGGAGGCATTGAGATGATTCTCCAGGACTTTAGACAGAGATTCAAGCTCCTGTTGAGTTATATACATACCGTACCAAGGCAAGAGGAAGCTGGCTATCTTTTGAGATGTTGAGATTTCTCTTTTGTATTTATGTGGAGGCGGGTATAACGAAGCAATCTCAGTGGATTTCACTTCCCCGATCAAGGGAATTAGGTATGCTACAGTAGTAGCAACTCAAAAGTTCCCGTTCAAGCTGAACGCCAGCTGAATGGCAGCCGTCTTCCAGCTGACTTCCGGCCGGCTGCCTGCCGAGTCCCGTGACCGGAGTGACCCCCCTCCTTCTCCTGGGCATGTCTATTTTTTACTGTAACTCGCGCTAATGCCGGCCGGCATTGGCGCAATCAGCTGTTCGATTGACGCATTAATCTATGGCCACCACTAGTCTTTGCATAATTACAGGAGTGTCTCTTCTCTTGTGCTCGCGCACTCTCTCTCGCTTATCTGCATGTAAACAACAAACTAACCCTTAAAAAAGTTACAAAAAACAGTTCGGACGTCATGGGCCTGCCAGGCCTGTGTGTGACACGGGACTCACACCGGACGCGGATCAGCCGCGGAGCCGGCCGTATTCACGCGAGATCACGAGATCACGCGAGAATCCTGGACATACCCGAGACCCCGCGATAAACTGTGTATAAAGAAAACAACAACAACAAACAGCTGACATTGTTTCTCCGACGTGGAAGAAGATATAAAAAGCCTGTTGTGTCATAAATGATTGTGTTTTGTTCCACTTCAACAATTAGTCCTCGTGTTGAGACCCTTTGATCGATCTTTGATCACCTGGTGCCCACCGGTCATGACGTACGTTGATGTGAAGTTGTAAAAAGCTACATGAACTGAGTATTGTGTTTTTATTTTGAAAGGGGGCGAAGTTTATTAGGTTGATTTCTCTGTCGGATTTCCTGTCTGGTGCGCAGTGGTCTGTTGAAATTTACGAGGTTTAAGCCGCGGCTCGCGGAAGAAATAGAAATCTTGCGGAAAGCTCGCGCCGGGGGCGCGGAGAGCCGTTCTGGGACGCTTCTGATCCGCGTCTGATCCGCGCCCGGTGTGAGTGCCTCTCATTGACTAGACTGGATTCTATTGCTACGGTGACCGCGGCGGTACGTTCCGCTCCGTTCCGCTTCCGTTCCGCGTCCGGTGTGAGTTGGCCTTTAGACCTGCCGATACAAGCGAGAGGTTTTTTAATTAACATTTATTTGGAGGGGAGGGCTTGTTGTTGTTGTGCGGGACATAGAGCTGCAGAGACGAGCAGTTGGAAGCCCTTGTGATGCAGGTATTTACTGTAGTGCACGCTTTAGACCAGGTAAACCATACAAACAGCTCATTAGCATTCTCATTGTTTGCACTTGATGGGCTTTTTGGTCTCCCAGTGTCACAAATCACAGAGCAGAAAATGCAGCTGGTTTGAGTACTGTATACTATACAGAAGCAACTGGTTTTGCTGGACTTTATTCCTAATCTGGAACACAGGCTACTGTGGGCCGTAGCCAACGCCAAAAAACAATAAAAACTGGCTTAGCCTCCTTGCAAATAAAGTCTTTCATGGAATGCCTAAATATCTGTTTGATAGTTTCGTAAGCTTATACTGCAAACTTTATTAAAACCAAAAATACTTGACTTATTTCATACTTGATTCGCCTGTAATTCTTTCCATTTACACTTTACGCCATTTAGTCTATGGTCACTGTTTAAATCAACAAAATCTAGGCTATGTTACGGACGTTACGAGCGGAGTTTTCTTTAATAACAAGTTTATGTTGGCATGTTGTTGTTGTGCGTGACATAGAGTTGCAGATACGAGCGGCTGCAGCGCTGCCTCAGTGTTATCTTATCACAACTTTTTTTTTTCCAATCAACTGATCAGCTGATCGGGTCAACCCAGCTGTCTGTTCAGATGTGTCTTTAGACAGTCTATGGTGAGAGCAGAACATCACTGCTCCTCCTCGTGGACAAATGAGGCATTGCAGCTGGTTTTCACATAGACTGCTTAGGGGCATTTCCAGTTGGGCCCTCACTGACTACGTCATCGCGGGGGATTACATTTCGGTCACGGACCAGCGAAGGACCGTTCAAGGACCTGTGAAGGACCAGTCACAGCCCCGTCATGGTCCCGTCACGGAAACACGGGAACTTTTAGGTTGCTACATCTGTAAATAGCAGAGGCCATGAAACAAGTCATAGGGCATGCAGCGATAAGCTTTATCTCCACAGACTACAGTAGATACACTCTCTCAGGTAACGACGACTGTTTCAGAGTGACATTTACTACTGTATTACAGCTGCTTTGTCCTAAATTATCAAGTCCGTCTCCTACTCCCTGAAAACACAAGGAAACATTCTGCAGTTCATGGGTGAACACCGGAGGCACATAAGTTGAGCAATCACGTTGTGGAGTTCGCTCCGTCTGTTGTGGCACTGAGCAGTTACGTTTCTGTATCTGAACTGACTCTATTGACCTAACACCGGACCACGGCTGCACAGAAACTAGGGCCTCTACCATTAAAGATGCAATATATCGTTGGGGAACATGATCTCCAAGAGGTTTTGAACAGTTTGTTTGGGCCAAAACTATTTGAACTCTATATTCAAAACCTAATTTTACATACATCTGTATATGAATAATGCGAAAAGGTGTAGTATAATTGAAACCGCTCGGTAGGTACTGTTCATTAACTGTTTTAGCAACGTATAAGGCAATTTCAGCATTACGTGAATACTTTGCAGAATCTACAGTGTATGGACGAAGGCATATTTTGACACAGCCAACAGTTACTGAGATTACGAGCGTGAGCATAATCAATAATTAGACTGAGGGCCGAATTTGTTTTTTGCACTAGAGTTTGAGAAACTTCACCTGTACTTCTATCACGCCTTGTTGATTTAGGTTTGGCTGCCTCAAGTGTATTTATGGAAGAAAAATGACCAACATAGAGAAACCTATCACCTTCATCTGTTTTTTCCTCATCAGAGGTTTTACAGCTGTGCGCTTCCCCTGGGAAATCTTGGTAATTAACATTCCACAATTTACAATCTGGGTCATTTTCCAATTGCAGTTTGGTGAAACACCACAGCTCCAGAGGTTCAATCATAGATACTGTAGGTGTGAATGTTACCTTCATTAACCTGGATGCACTCAACTCCGTCTTAATCAGAGCTTTATCATGCGTTTTCCACGACCATTTACCTTGGGAGAAAATCAAGGGGTGAGCAACATAACAATCATTCTCATCACATCTGTCAATTGGACATTCAAACACAATAGGATTAACAGTTCGTTTAGTTCGTAAGAGAGCAGGAAATACAAATTTATCAGTCTTTTTAAGCACTTTTCCTTTAGGTTCTCTTGTAGCAACATCATCAACTTGTATTTTTGTTATGTCATGACTCACGTTGCTGCAGCTTCGACAGGAACCTGTCAAACTGTTCTCACGTTCAGAGTCGAGCTCAGTGTTCGTCTTTCCAAGAACACTCAGCAAAGAACGCCCCTCCTTTTGGCGTAAGGGATCAAAGACACCAACTGTGTCCTGAGAAGGAAAGCCTCCCTGCTCTTTGCTTTGCGGAGTCGGAGAGCCGTCCCGCTCTCCACAATCCAGAAAGCCCCGATCAGCTCCTTGTCCAAGCCTGGACAGTAGGAGGAAGACGAACAGTAACCTCCCGGTTATTCGCCAGGGTTCAGCAGTCTTTCGCCAGCGGTTGGTGGTGCCAACCTGCACCTTGTGGCGTGAACCCATTCTGCTCTGCCCTCGACTTTTAGGGCAGTCCTAGTTGTCAGCAACACCTGGTAAGGACCTTTCCACCTGGGAGACAACAACACTTTTTCCAGACATTTGGTTAATACAAAATCTCTTTCCTTAAAAGGATGAATTGGTTCCTCAGAGGGCTTTGGGAGCCTGTCAGCAACCTAAAAATGATATTTTCTCAAAATTTCAGTTGACGAGCTGCCGTCATGTGTTGTGTTCAAAATGTGTAATACTGCATGTGTACGGTGGCCGGGAACCCTCAATGCTGCAAATAAAAGAAATGCTGCAAATCAAAAGAAACAGTGCTGCAAATAAAAGAAATGCTGCAAACAAAAAGAAACAGCGCTGCAAATAAAAGAAACGCTGCAAACAAAAAGAAACAGCGCTGCAAATAAAAGAAACAGCGCTGCAAACAAAAAACTCCACAACGGAAGTGAATTACCGGGGACTATTATTGCCGGTGCACCTGTAGTTTTTTATGTGAGCGAAGAAGAAGAAGTACAGAAGCGTATTGCATTCACTTGAAAAAAATGAATTAGACACCTGATCTTGTTATTACGACATAAGGAAAGGTGCCTTATTGGCCACTGCACTTCGGTAAAGTTAGAAAGATATTGGCACTTCTGGGATCAATAACTCTTAATTGAAACGTTGTTAAAACACAAAACGCATATTTTCAACCGTAGTAAGACAGACAACGAGCTACAACCTAATGTTCATCACAACGAGCTACAACTTAATGTTCATCACAACAAGCCATCCTCAGAGCCACACCAACAACATTAGTGTTTACTAGGACTTTTCATAATTTCTGGGATTTTTTATTAGGAATATTAATCCATAACTTTAATATGATACAGTACTGCGGTAACTACCCGACTACATCAGTTTGTACGGTAAAGTACAAACCGGTACGGTACAGTAAAAGAACTTGAAAATCACCCCAGAAGTCAGTACAGGGGTCAGTCGAGAGGAGTAGTAAACAACAGGACAATAATGAGAACCATGTTTCTGTACCATAATGCCAGTGGCGAAGCCATCTCTCTCATGCACATGTAGATGGAACAGATGTTGATAGTCAGGCAAACCCAAGCTGGAGCCATGGTGAGAGCATGTTTCAGATCTGCCCATCTAGATCTCTTTTTACCGCTGCTGCATACACCGTGGGACTCTCGACAAAACCCTGCGGCAACCGTCGCCAAGTGTATTGCTTACCTTTGAATGTGAATGCAAACTGATACTGGCTATCTGGATGCAACGGTATCGAGACAAATGCAGAACTCAGATCAACGACTGTGTAGTGCGCTGAGTTAGGTGGTAAAGAAGCTAAAATCAAATTGGTGTCAAGCACAATTGGAGTTGCAGGTACAACTATATTATTAATCGCTTGCAGGTCCTGCACAAACCACCATTCATCAGGGCGATTTGCTTTGGGAATTGGTAAAATGGCAGTGTGGTTTGAACTAGCACGTCTTGATCCAATAGAGACTAAATGACATGCAAATTGTATTGTCTAATCATAGGTAGCTTAGCATTAAGTGTGACTTTATGTGGCGGAGCCGAATTTACAAAACCCACATGATTTTCATGTTCAGCCCACAAAATAGATGGAACCTCAGACAATTCAGAAGGAGGTCCATACTGTGCGGGAAAAGGCAGCTGATGAGTAACAAATGTAGACATCGGTAACTGCATATGTTCATCTAAAGACAACATATACAGTGGTATGAAAAAGTTTGGGCACCCCCTCACCCCTGTTTTCAGGATTTTCCTTTATAAATCATTGGTTGTTCGGATCAGCTATTTCAGTTAAATATATCATATAGCAGACAAACACAGTGATATTTGAGAAGTGAAATGAAGTTTATAGGCCTAACAGAAAGTGTGCAATAATTACTTAAACAAAAGATTTGGGCACCCTTGTTGTTTTATTGATTTGAGTACCTTTAGCACTAATTATTGGAACACAAAGTTTGTTTGGTAAGCTCACTGACCCTTGACCTACATACACAGGTGAAGCCAATCGTGAGAAAGGTGGCCAGTAGCAAGTTGTTCTCTTTTTTGCATCTTCTCTGAGGAGTGGCACCATGGGAGCCTCAAAACAATCTCCAAATGACCTGAAAACAAAGTGTCCAACATCATGGTTTAGGGGAGGATACAAAAAGCTGGCTCAAGATTTAAGCTGTCAGTTTCCACTGTGAGGAACATAGTGGATGGAAGACCACATGCACAGTCCTAGTTAAGGCAGGCCAAGAAAAATCTCAGAGAAGCAGAGGCGAAGAATGGTGAGAACGGTCAAACTCAACCCACAGACCAGCTCCAAAGACCAACAACATGATCTTGCTGCAGAAGGTGTCACTGTGCATCGTTCAACTATTCAGCGCACTTTGCACACAGGAGATGCTGTATGGGAGAGTAATGCGGCGGAAGCCTTTTCTACGCACATGCCACAAACAGAGTCGCTTGAGGTATGCTAAAGCACATTTGGACAAGCCAGCTTCCTTTTGGATAAAGGTCCTATGACTGATGAATGTAAAATTGAGTTTTTGGACATAACAAGGGCGGTATGCATGGCGGAAGAAGAACAGCATTCCAAGAAAAACACTTGCTACCCACAGTAAAATTTTGTGGCGGTTCATCATGCTGTGGGGCTGTGTGGCCAGTGCAGGACTGGCAATCTTGTAAGAGTTGAAGGTCGCATGGATTCCAGTCAGTATCAGCAGATTTTGCCAACAATGTTCAAGAATCAGTGACAAAGTTGAAGTTGCGCCAGGGCTGGATACTTCAACAAGACAACGACCCCAAACACTGCTCAAACTCTACAAGGCATTCATACAGAGGAACAACTACAACGTTCTGGATGGCCATCTCAGTCCCCAGACCTGAACATTATTGAAAATCTGTGGTGTGATTTAAAGCGGGCTGTCCATGCTCGAAGCCATCAAACCTGACTGAACTGGAGATGTTTTGTAAAGAGAATGGTCAAAAAATACCTTCAACCACACTCCAGACCCTCATTGGAAGCTATAGGAAGTGTTTAGAGGCTGTTATTTCTGCAAAAGGAGGATCTACGAAATATTGATGTAATTTTTCTGTTTGTGGTGCCCCAATTTATGCAACTGCCTACTTTTGTTTAAGTAATTATTGCACATTTCTGTTAATTCTATAAACTTCATTTCACTTCTCAAATATCACTGTGTTTGTCTGCTATATGATATATTTAACTGAAATTGCTGATCCGAACAACCATGATTTATAAAGAAAATCTGAAAACGATCAAGGGTGCCCAAACATTTTTTTATACCACTGTACAGTTCATCCCCTAATATGTTACTGTTTGGTATAGCTGGTAAGCTTCTCTCAATGCCTGGCACTGAGCCACCATGTCCAAGGTGTTTCAGCTCACAGCCAGGTTGTGACGGCCACAGCGATATGTGGATATGAATTTTTTAACATTAAACAACCTCTGCTGTTCACTAGATAGTTAGACTGGCATGGCACATCCCTGCGGACCAACAAACAAACATTGTTCACATTCTCAACCCTCTTGTTTATTTAAAAACCTGGAAACAATTGTTTATATTGCTCAGAAGGGTTAAATGCTGCAGTACAAACACATACGTTCCAAACAACACCATGAAACCTAATGCTCAGCCCGTGGACTCGTCTGATCTCCACACTTCATAATCTGCTCTGCTTTACCATTTGTATTTGTTGCCCCAGCTTTTGCTGCATGTTGATTCTGTATTAGTCAGTTTATCATAAAGAAGACTATCCTGTGTCTGAAGCAAATGAGTTTTCTGTTCACTGGAAAATAATTGCAACATTTTCATAAAATAACCAGTTCTTGCCACTAAATAGCAAGACTCCTGTGCACATGGGAAGTTTGCCGGTTTGTTTTTTTTTTCTAGTCAGATACCCTCTCATTGTGCCTTCTCCTTCGTCTCATGTGTTGTTTCAGACAGCCTGCTTTGTTTTGGTTTCCACGCCTGGACCTCCCTCGTCACTGGTCTGTGTATGCTCTCCTCTCTGGGCCTGGCTCGTTCTCCTTCCGAGTCTGATTCACTCGAGCTGTCTGCTCCCTTCCCTTCTCTGTCTTTGTCTGACCTTGACTAGTTTTTTAAGTCTGCCGTCTCTCTGTCCCTCTCATCTTTATCTCTCTTTTCTTGCCTGATTCTCTCTTTTTCTCGAGCTGTCTCTCCATCTCTTCCTGTTGCTTTCTCGCCCTATTTCCGCTGCCTGAGGCCTGCCTTGCCCTCTTTTCAGCGGCCTGTCTCTGTCTGTTCCTTTGTTCAGTGCCTTTCTGACCCTTTCTTCTCTACTGCAGCTGCTATTAGGATAAACTCGTCATTGCTTTAGTTTGTGATGTGCTTGGTTGTTCATCTCTATCTCAGCATTGCAAAAGGGCCTTGTATTTGAAAGTTGCGGAAAGACGGAGACGCTTTTTCATTGTTTGTGTTCTGGCAGTGTTATCCCGACCTCGGCTAGAATATTCAACAAATCACGAGGAGGGCAATCTTGGCTTGGCGCTTTGCCCAGCATACATCATGCTTTTGCACAATTTTCCAAATTATCAACATGTCGCTGCTTTATCTTAGCCATTTCTAAAGCTCTAGTTTGCAACTTAAGCTTCTAGTACAGGCATATGAGAGGCAGAGTAACACATTTAGCAGTCAGATCAATCATCTTTCTTAATCATCCGGTCCAATCTCGCAGCTTTTGTCACGCACTCTCACACACACATCTCACGGGCCACAGTCACCACACTTGCTACACTCATTCATGTATCTGAAGCCCAGGATGGATTTCCAACACTAGAGTTAACATTCATCTCAGCCATTTGCAGCTTCTCTCTCTCGAATGCTCCCTCATATGGCCACATGCCATTCGTCCATTCACACATAAGAGAAGTGAACAGAAACACGAAATCCCATCCTTTCAGTCTACCGATGAGTCCAGCTGGCACATGCGGCGAAAACATTGCTTTGAATTGTGATATCTGGTCCGATGTGTATGTGTGTGTGCCTGCTCGGCATGCTGCATATCAATGACAGGTTACCATCTAACTTCACGTTAGTTCTTTGATCTTTCTTACAGAAAGATGTTTTGTCTTTGATTTAGCTTTTGCTGAGTCAGTTTGCATGATTTCAGGTTTGTCTACTGCTTTGGACAGATCATTACCCATTTCGCTTGCGCAGTAGGACATTACAACATACAGACAAACAGATTCAAACCACAATACAGCAGCACAAAGGGCAGGCTCACCACCTCAACTACGCAGTGGTTGCTGAGTGAAAGGATGAAAAATGTATTCTTTTTCTCTCCCAGTGTATACACAATTTAAAATCAACGTTTCCCAAAGTACACAGATCCCCGATCTTGATTCAAATGGGGTGTACTTAAACTCCCCCGAAAATGTCTTTTCTATAGTTTAAACCTCAGGTGGGTCTCTCTGTGCCGAGTGCAGCCCGAACGAAACTGCCACGAGACAAACCAGCCAGTGTGTGCAACGCGTGGGTCAAACCCAACCTGCCCCCCCTTCAGATCCACACATGTACACTGCTCGTAATCAATTCTTGTTACAGCTCATTTATTCTTAAGTCGTTTTTATTTTACACATATATTGTCAGCTTTCTTGATTTCTCACATTAAATCAATATGCCGAATTGAACATCTAACTGGGATGTTTGTACTCATTGTGAACACTGGTCCCAAACAACACCAGAGGTTTTTCCGCCAGGACATGTCCCCAAGACACTGAAGCTCCTGACCCCCTGGTGGGTCTTAGATGTTTTTATATTCCAGCAGATTAAATAAGCACAAGTCTTTTATGTTTCGTCTCAAACGCAGACCTGGTAAGGCATAGTAATAAAACTTTGCACTTACCACATCTTTGTTCTGTTGAAATCCTGTTCGTGATGCCAATTGTTGTGGAGAAATTGCTGAGTCAAAGGTCAATGGTGAGGTCAGGAGGGAAGAAAGTGTTCAGGAGCCTCTGATGTCTTATCTGTATTATTTATTGATGCTTGGCCAAGGAGAACTAGAGACACTCTCAAAGTACACTGAAGTGCTTGAGTCGGTCTCGCATTCTGACGAACTCGTGATGGTGGGATATACTTTTAAAATCAAGATACCACCAAATACTATACGCCCAGAATTAGCCAAAGAGAATGTCCTTACCCATGGAGGTGTTATTGTCAACACATTCTAGTCTGGAGACACAGATGTCTGTTTACGCAGACTGGAACGTCAACGGCCAGCTATCTATTATGTCTAGGCAGCAACAAGTCTCTTCGACCCTGGACACCACAGTGTTGAGATATGGTGGCACCTAGTCAATGACAAACAATTAATACTGCAGAGGACCACAAGGCTCACACATGACCATGTCCATAACAATTATCGCTACCATATCTGCTACTGTGGTCATTTTATCATTCATTGTAATTCATTATCATTTTATCAGTCACTGTAATTGTACAATATGTTTGTGTTGATTTGTCCTGTACACGTGACATCTATTGCACGTCTGTCCGTCCTGGGAGAGGGATCCCTCCTCTGTGGCTCTTCCTGAGGTTTCTTCCACCATTTTTCCCGGTTCGAACCGAGGGTCTAAAGACAGAGGGTGTCACTCCCTGTACAGATTGTAAAGCCCTCCGAGGCAAATGTACTTTGTAACTTTGGGCTATACAAATAAAATTTGATTTGATTTTGATTTGATTTAATTTGAAGGAGAAACTACAATAACAATGAAAAATGCAAAAGACTTTATCTAGGATCAGTGTTTATTTTGTTCATTCTGGGCTACTGCAGAAACATGCTGGTTGCACATGGCACTTTGTGGATGAGGACCCATATCATCTGTAGATATAAAAGGTTCATTGTAAGGTAACAAAAACAGAATAATTCTTATTTTTAAGTGAACTGAAGATGAAGCTTGCCATACAATATGAAGCAGCTGTAGTACTGTTGGGATCACTGGGAGTCCAGATAAATTTAATTGACTTTGTGAATAAAAGTGGACTTCTACTGTGAAGCAAAAACAACTCTGAAGATCTGGCATCTGACAAAATAGGACTGGCAGGGAGAATGAAGAATGACACAGGTGAGCCGGTGGATGTGGTAATCGTGAAAGTCAGAGAGTATCTGGTGGACAGATGCAAAGCTATTTAAAGGAGGCATGGGTAAGTGGTAAGGTGGAGGGAAGGAAAGAACAGGAAGCAGAATGGACAAAACAGGGCAGCCATACAATCATCAATCAAATTGTATTTGTATAGCCCAAAGTCCAGTACAAAGTACATTTGCCTCGGAGGGCTTTACAATCTGTACTAATATATAATCATGTATTATAAATCATCATCATCATCATCATCATCATCATCATCATCATCTTTATCATCATTTTCATCATCATATTGGATAGTAGCTGAAAGTCACAAGTGTCAGCTGAGATTTCCACATTTTCACTTTCAGGTGGTTTCTCTTTGAATATACATACATCTCTGTAAGAATCTTTTTCTCTTTAGTCACGACATTTCAAGAAGTTGGATGTGTGTGAATGCTCTTATACGCAAGACATACAGTCATGCATGTATGCACACTTGAACACCTTTTTCACCTCGGATATGGCAGATTCTGTTCTTAAAGTGGTAAATGGAGATGTTTTGCAGTGTGTGCAGGCGTGCGATGATGGATGGTATGTGCATAATGTCTTATTTGTTGATCAGATCAATCAGTGCTGCAGAGCAAAGGATTCAATAATATTTCCATCTGCCAGAGACAAACCTGAGAAATGTACCATGAAACCTAATGCTCAGCCAGTGGTAACTCGACTGATCTCACACTTCATAATCTGCTCTGCTTTACCATTTGTATTTGTTAGCCCCAGCTTTTGCCTGCATGTTGATTCTGTATTAGTCAGTTTATCATAAAGAAGACTATCCTGTGTCTGAAGCAAATGAGTTTTCTGTTCACTGGAAAATAATTGCAACATTTTCATAAAATAACCAGTTCTTGCCACTAAATAGCAAGACTCCTGTGCACATGGGAAGTTTGCCGGTTTGTTTTTTTTCCAGAAAGCTTCAGCACTGTTTTTAGGACTGTTCCCAACAGTCTGATCATACATCAGCTTCTGTGAGTGCTGATGTATACCAAAACACATCACAATAAGTTTTAATAACGGCAAATCTTGGTTCACAGCTATTCTCAGACAGGTTAGGTTAAAGTGTTAAGAGAGGTTCTGTGACTCTGAGAAACAGTTCTTAACTAATGACTTATCTTGTCGAAGCAAATATGTTTTACGTTGACACAACTAAAGTAAAAGATAGAAAACTAGAGAAAGATGGGGAGACATAGAGAGAGAAACATGCACAGCAGCAGCAAATCAGTAACTAACTACAAACTGTAATGGAGATATGGTAGCAATAATGACAGTAATAATGCATTGCTCAAACAAATGAAAGGAACACTTTTTATTCAGAGTATAGCACCAAGTCTCTGACCAATTACTCATTAGTTTTGCATTTGGCTAGAGTCAGTATCACTACTGGTTGCATGGTGCGGTACCTGGACCCTACAGAGGTTGCACAGGTAGTCCAACTCCAGGGTGGCACATCAATATGTGCCATTGCCAGAAAGGTTTGCTGTGTTTCCCAGCACAGTCTCGAGCGTGGAGGAGATTCCAGAAGACAGGCAGTTATTCTATGGCTGTAGAATTTAATTTGATTTTAAATTTAGACAGTCCTTAACCTACCAGCAGGACAGGTTTCTGCTCCTTTGTGCAAGGAGGAACAGGATGAGCACTGCCAGAGCCCTACAAAAGACCTACAGGAGGCCACTGGTGTAAATGTCTCTGACCAAACATTCAGAAACAGACTTCATGAGGGTGGCCTGATGGCCCGACGTCCTGTACTGGACCCTGTACTCACTGCCCGGCACCATGGGACTCGACTGGCATTTGCCACAGAACACCACAATTGGCAGTTCTGCCACTGGCGCCCTGTGATTTCACAGATGAGAGCAGGTTCAACCTGAGCACATGTGATAGACGTGAATGAGCTAGGCTGGAGACGCCGTGGAGAATGTTATGCTGCCTGCAACATTATTCAGCATGACCGGTTTGGTGGTGGGTCAGTGATTGTCTTGGGAGGCATATACCTGGAAGGATGCACAGACCACTTAAAACACGGCACCCTGACTGCTATTAGGTATCGGAATGATTTGTCAGACCCTATGCTGGTGCAGTGGGTCCTGGGTTCCTCCTGGTGCACGACAATGCCCAGTCTTATGTGGCGAGAGTATTCAGGCAGTTCCTGGAGGATGAAGGAATTGATACGATTGACTGGCCCCTATGCTTCACTGACCCAAATCCAATAGAACACCTCTTGGACATTATGTTTTGTTCCATCCGACGCCACCTGGTTGCACCTCAGACTGTCTAGGAGCTCAGTGATGCCCTGGTCCAGATCTGGGAGGAGATCCCCCAAGGACACCATCCGTCATCTCATCACATTGTCAGGGATGCATACAAGCACATGGAGGCCATACAAACAACTAGGTATCATTATAAGCCACTACAAAGAAATTTTTGTCAAAATGGACTAGCCTATCGTATCTTTTTTTTTTTTTGCTTTGATTGTGGGGATGTCTTTGAATTCAGCACTCTGTAGGTTGATTATTTTCATTTCCATTAACGATGTGGCATCCTTTCATTCCTAACACCATTACCCAGGAAAGATATCCAGCATGATTTTTTTTCTGATCTGATGTGTATGACTGCTGTGGTCCTGCACAACATCCACTACATATACATTATTACTGTTATTATTGCTACCATATTTCCACTACAGTTTATAGTGAGTTAATGCTGTTGCTGTGCCTCTCTCTCTCTCTCTCTCTCTCTCTCTCTCTCTTTAACTGAACCGGTCTGCCTATTAAAAGAAGAAGTTGGTTGGGAGAAGTTTTTCCTCACCACTGTCGTCAAGTGCTTGCTCATGGTGGAATTGTTGGTCTCTGTAAATAATATTATAAAGAGTACGGTCTAGACCTGCTCTGTATGAAAAGTGAGATAACTTTTATGTTATGATATGGCGCTATATAAATAAGATTTAATTGAAAATTTAATATTCTATCAATGTATCAATTCAAACACAATATAATGTACAATGTACATTTTTTTGATCTGAAAAGGGGCAATTGATGCAAGAACTGTCTGATAACTTATGGCTGGCAGATTTGTTTTTTTTGGTTGACGTCACATCTCTTTCTGTGGAGTTTAACGAACACTTTCAGGATTTTGCAGCTATTGAAAAGGACATGTTGCTTGTGTCTTCTCCCTTCTTGATGGACCCTGATAATGCTCCGCCACATCTGCAGCTGGAGCTCATTGCACTGCTGTGTAACAATGAGTGGAGCGGCAGACACTAGCAGCTTTCTCTTGTTGACTAGATGGATAAAGGCCACTTTCCAGAAACATAAACATTTTCAAATAAAATGCTGAGCTTTCGGCTCTGCGTATTTGTGTGAGCAGACATTCTCTGTCATGAACTTAAACAAGGACTGCTTGAGGTCATGACTAAGTGATTTACACATATACAACATTTTATGCATTTCAACCAATGTCGTCAAACTTGACCTACTGAAATACTTAAATCCAGATCTCAGTATCACCCTTCTCATCAGTGTCAGTAAGTTACCCGTTTCTTGGTCAGTCTGGAATTCAAATTCACACTTGACCCAAGCAGCTTGGGTTCTGTTCCTCACCCGTCTTCCTCCAAACCTTTGGACCTTGATTCCCGAATGAAATGCACACTTTTCTTTCATCGAAAAAGAACACCTTAGAACACTGGCCAACAGTCCAGTCCTTCTTCTCCTCCCAGTTGAGACGCTTCCTACGTTGGCTGAGGCCCAGAAGTGGCTTGACCCAAAGGAACCCGACAGTTGTAGCCCATCTCCCGGATGCGTCTGAATGTGGTGGTTTTTGAAGCTGTGACTCCTGCCTCATTCCACTCTTTCTGGATCTCTGCCAGATTCTTTTATCTTCTCTGTTTGATAATCCGCTGAACTGAGACAATTGAACCAAACTGATGCAATTTAATGACACCTGGGGAATCCTGTGCAGGTGCTTTGACTTTAGTAGATGATTTGTGTGCGACAGTCAGTTTAAAAAATGGTATTCAAATTTTTTGAATGCTGTTCTGTTTTTGTGGGTTTTATGAGCTTGAAGCCCGAATAATGTAAAAATAAACAAATAAATACTTGAAATCAATTGAATTGTTGGCCCTGAATCTATAATCTATGAATATTTAACCTTTTTAATGGAATTATGGAAATAAGTGAACTTTTCTATGATATTCAATTTTTTTGGAAAAGGTCTGTATGCTCTTGGATTTATGACACTTATTGTATTACAGTTTTGAATAAGGTTTGCCTATAACCGCTGGTGTTATATACCTGTAGATGTGACACAAAACATTTCTTTCCAAATGATCTTGTGAAAGACAAGAGCAAGAGTCATGTCATGTTTTAAACATAAATGTCCTTGCATTACTGATACGTCTTTTTTTTTGTATCAACTTTATGAAGTTTAAGGCATTACATACAGTTTGTTCTGTGTTATCTGACTCCAGATGTGAAAGCTTCTCTAGGTTTTCATGGTTTTAATTGCTTGTGGCATTTTGTTCATTATGCTTTGTCAGCTGAAGCAAACCATGTTGCTTTCAGTTAAGTGTTTGAGAACCACAGCCTTTTTTACAATGCCCACAAAAGGGCTACAGCACCACCCGCTGTAAAAATTAATGAAATTAAAGAAATTACTCAAAAAAAGATTTGTTCAATTTATTGTCTGAGAGTAAGAGATCCGAGTCAGTAAAAAGAGTCAAACTTCCCAACACTCTCCAGTCCTAAAAAAACGGAACAATCTGTACATTCTGATACCTAATGGGACAACAACATGAGACAGTTCTAAAAAAAAAAAATGGCCTCAATAAATAAGCGTATTAGGCTCACTTTTATGCAAAAAGATCAATTCACTTGCTAAGAGTGAGTTGTGCAGGCTAAAAACTGATGAACAACTCAAATAAAAATATATTTTCCGACTAGACGGGGCTGCTGATACTAGTTTTTGTACATGCTCTTGTACATACTCGCTGCAATCAATGCAAACTGCATCCTCTGTGCCAAGACCGCTTGTTGGCTTTGGGAACCACTGGGTAGATTCATGTATGAGAGTCAGACAGTAAAGTCCAATTTTAAATGCCTAATCCATGCAATCTACTCTAATCTCTAATCTATGATTTATGTTATGTGCACCTATTAGAACATTTGTGTAAAATAAAAATCTGGACATACAGTTTGGAATATTTGGCTTCCAGATAAAACTTCGGAATGCATTTAAAATGCACTTTAACCTTTACAGGTGAACTTAATTTGACCTTCTCTAAACTTTTGAATGTATATGTCCAACTGATGTTTCAATACTTATTGTATAACATGCTGTTCTCCAACAAGGTGATTAAAAATCATAACAAGTGTGTGATCCATAAATGTACCACTAAATGTTCCGCTTCAATGACAGTTTGTATTTAAATAGTCTTCTTCATCATGCTGTTCACATTTTGACATCATGACATCATGACACCAAGACAACACCTAACAATCCATCAACAGTACCTGGTCAGTGTGAGGCTTCAAACAGAAAGTCCTCAGAGGGAAGTTACCACTGAGCGCTGAGTGTCACAGAGTGTCACATATATCACTTAAATTTCAAACCACCCAATGATTGCACTAACTTGCTTGAAGAACCACCCTGCTACACAAAGCAGATAGAAACGCCTATCAAAATCTAAGCATAGAAATTTTAAAAAAGGACAGCCTTTTTTTAAAATTATTTAAACACACACACCTAACAAAAAAAGTAAAGTAGTAAAAAGAAGAGATACAGCACTCAAGTAAATGTGCTTTGTTAATGCCCACACAACTGGTCAAATAAAACCAAAATGTTTTTGGTACAGAGTAAACATAATAAATCTTTGCACCACACGCCTCTCTCGTCTTCTCCTTCCGTGTGTCTCCCTCCTCTTGTCTCTTGTCACCTCCCAGTGCTGCTACCCCCGCCCCTCCCTGCTTGGTGGTATGATCCTTGTCAATCCTCACATGATTGGTTGCACAGCATGCACGTGATACCCGTAGCCAATGCCCACAGCACCCGCAGGTGCTTTTCCTAAAGAGAAAAGTAAAAAAATTAAAAAATGGCCGGCTCCCATCGTTCACTTAAAAGAGCCAGCTCTTTGAAACGGCTCATTCGCGACCGACACATCACTACTGTGAAGAAAAGATCTAATGGGCTGACAAAGAAACTGCTGTACAGCCCAACAGCGAATACATAGCAGCATATCAGAGAAACATACACAAGCATTAGCAGGAATTATTTCCATATTGGATGAATCTGCAGCTCACAATTTGCATCCAGTAGAAATGTTTAGTATTAATGCAAGTGTCATGACATAACTTCTTATGATTGATGCTGATTATGATTTGCCACTATATGCATATACAGTGGTGGCCAAAATTATTAGTATGCATGGCATATCTAAGGTTTCAGTTGTTTTTGTTGAATTGGTCATTAAAATACCCATACAACGAAATATCTACAAGGTCATCATTATGCCCTAAAAACCATAGAATAGAGCCATCATAAGGAAATTTACGTAATTTTCCTTCAAAAAAACAAGCTAGGTCTGTGTCTTGAGATGCAGTCCAAGCACTGTAAAGTACACTTTAGACCGCCATGATGCTACCAATTCACACCAGAACCAAAAGGGGAGAGGTAGAAAAAAGAAACTTTCAGAAAGACAAGTGAAGCATCTCAAAATTCTCAGTCTCATTGACCAAATAAAGATCTCACAAGAACTGCATGATGAGATTAACGCCACAATGACTAATGGGTGCAACAGTGTCTTCAGGATGTGGGTGAAGAAGGACTTGTTGGCAGAATAGCAGCAAAGAAAGCATTACTCAAAGAGAAACATAGAGTGAAACACCTGAAATTTGCAAAAGAACTCAAGAAATGGTCAAAGAGAGATTGGCAACAAGTGAAGAGTGTATGTTGGACGGAGGGAGGGGGAGAGATAAAAATTTGTGTCTCTTGTCAACAGTTAAACACAGGGGGGGGTAGTATTATAGTGTAGGGCCATTTCAGCCTCAGGAGCAGGTGACTTAGTGAAAATTGATGCATCATGGATAAGAAAGTATACCACAACATTCTGGTAAGACACAGAATAGCATAGAATAGCTCATTGGGCCTGGATTTATTTTCCAAGAGGACAAGGACCATAAACATTCTTCTAACTATTGTCAGAACTACCTGTGACATTGAAAATGATGGACTGGCTCCCTCAAAGTCCAGACCTCAACCCCATAGAGCAAATTTGGGGCGAGAAAATAAACTGGATAGATGTATTGTACATTCAAAGGAAAGCCTTTGGCTTGAGTTGCAAGGGCATGGGATAACATTAGTGTTGAGGTTCTCAGGAAATATACTGACACAATGCCAGAGAGATGTGCTGCTTTAATTGCTGCAAAAGGTGGACATACTAAATATTAAAGTTAAAATGGATAAAATCAGTAAGACTCACTTCATCTGATATTTGTTGCACTCAGAGTAACCATCTGCATGTTTCATGAACATTATGAAATTAAATCATGTTTTGGAGGCAAAAAAAAAAATGGAATCAAATTAATCTAAAGGCTACAGTAAAGATGGTTATTGCTCAGAATCTCAGAAAAAGTGCAGAGACTTTACCTTTTTTTAACCATCTCCCACGTACATTACTTAATTAAGCTACAACATGTTATATTAAATTCAATTAACTAAAATGGTAGTTTGTTAGTTAATTACTGTTGCACACTGAACCATTTTTTTCTTCACATTAAAAGTAGTAACTGTTGAAACATGGGTTGACTTTTATATTGAAGAAATCTGGGGAAATGTGTAGTAAATGAACTTGACACAGGCCATTATCATTATCAGAAATGTAAGGAGGAGCCACAGTGATGGAAACAGATTATTGCCTGTAGCAGTGTAGTAGTGTCACCGAATCAACTAGGATTGACATTTTAAAGATTGCCATTTTAATGAACATGTTTCATTTACAGCAATTCTTAGTGCAATAACAACTCTCTCCACTCAAACAGTTTCCCTACGGGGATTAATAAAGTACTTCTGATTCTGATTCTGATTCTAGGGGAAATACATTGATTTCCACATAGTACATGCAGGTGTTACTCACAATTTAGAAAAGTCACTATGTATAGAATAATACAGTGTGTGCAGTGGAGAAGAACATTAGGCTATATGGGAAATTAAGTTGGTAATTCCTATTAATTACAGTGAGGCTCAAGCTAAAGCTGCTATAGTTAGCCAGTCCCCTGTAGCCGGTGCCGTACCACCGCAAGTAGCTTCAGTTAGCCGTCCCTCGGTGTTCCCGAGCAGCCGGGAGGCTGGGTGACTGTTCGAAGGAGGCATAGCCCCAAACTGAAGCCCACGGTACACCACCAACCGTTCCACGTTTTTAACAGATTTTCCCCGCTCAGCGACACACCCACTGAGAGGCCAACTCTGGTCATTGGCAGCTCCATAGTCCGAAACGTGAAGTTAGCGACACCGCGGGCCATAGTTAAATGCATCCCAGGGGCCAGAGCGGGCGACATCGAGTCTTTTTTTAAACTGCTGGCTAAAGATAAACGTAGATAAACGTCGGCGGTTACGCCAATCGGAGGTCACTAAAAGTAATGTGTCATCTGTGTGTGCATACGCCAAAACAATGTCAGACTCCGTAGTTCTCTCTGGTCCACTTCCCAATGTGACCAGTGATGACATGTATAGCCGCATGTCGTCATTCCAACGATGGCTGTCGAGGTGGTGTCCAGCAAACGATGTGGGCTTCATAGATAATTGGACACCTTTCTGGGGAAAACCTGGTCTGATTAGGACAGACGGCATCCATCCCACTTTGGATGGAGCAGCTCTCATATCTAGAAATATGGCCAAGTTTATTAGTTGACCAAAGCCGTGACAACCCAGAGTTGAGACCAGGAAGCAGAGCTGCAGTCTTACACACTTCTCTGTGCCTCCATGAGAGCAGCTGCCCACCCAGTCCTTTAGTATAGAGACTGTGTCTGTCCCCCGTCCACCTACATTATTTAAAGATAAAACAAACAGAAGAGGAGTTCATCATAAAAACTTAATACAAATTAAATCAACATCTCCAACAGTCCAAAATAAGAGAATTAAATGTGGACTATTGAATATCAGGTCTTTGTCATCTAAAGCTGTCTTAGTCAATGAATTAATATCTGATTATGATATTGATTTGTTCTGTCTCACTGAAACCTTGCTGTAGGAGGATGAATATGTTGAATCCACTCCTCCCAGTCATTGTAATACTCATATTCCTCGAAGTACCGGTTGAGGTGGTGGAGTTGGAGCCATATTAAGTCTATTAATAAATCCTAAACCTAAACTAAATTATAATTCATTTGAAAGTCTTGTTCTTAGCCTCACTCACCCAACCTGGAAAACATTGCAGCCAATTTTATTTGTTACAGTATATCGAGCTCCTGGTCCTTATACTGAATTTTTATCTGAATTTGCAGAAATTGCATCAGGCTTGATCCTTAAAACAGATAAAGTAATTATTGTACAGATGTAGCAACTTAAAAGTTCCCGTGTTTCCGTGACGGAACCGTGACGGGACCGTCACAGGACCTGCGAAGGTCCTGTGACGGTCCTCTCACGGTCCGTGGCTGGAATGTAATCCCCCGCGATGACGTAGTCAGTGAGGCCCCGACTGGAAACGCCCCTAAGCAGTCAGTGTGAAAACCAGCTGCAATGCCTCATTTGTCCACGGGGAGGAGCAGTGATGTTCCGCTCTCACCGTAGACTGTCTAAAGACACATCTGGACAGATATGCTGGGGTGAGCGGTGACCCGATCAGCTGAGACAGAGCACAGTCATGGATGTGGCTTGTGTTGCAAAGGATCATGATCCATTCATATCGCCCCCCACAGCACCAAGTGTTCCGCGGATCAGTTGATGGGGAAAAAAACAGTTTTGATAAGATAACACTGAGGCCAACATAAACTTTGTATTAAAGAAAACTCTGTTTTTAAGAGTTATATCTGTGTGATGCTTTCTGAAGTCTGCAGTATGAAACACGGTCGATTTCTGAGTATTCCTCTGAACGCCATAGTGGCCATATTGATAGTACAGTATACTGCACAGTATGATGGATGCATGCAGATTAGCGACAGAGAGAGAGAGTGCGCAGGAGAAGAGCTTCAGTAATGATGTACAGTGAGGACAGAATAACCTAGATGTTGTTGATTTGGTAAACAGTTAACCAATAATAAATAAAATACCTCATAACATTAATGTGACTTGTCGAAAGCTGGGCGCAGAGGAGACCACCGGGCTCTGGCTCCGTCCAGCATGGACTAAAACACAGCATGGACACTTCAGAAACTATTCGGAATGAGTTCAAATGAATCTTTAAACAGACAAAGTAGTTTTTAAGACTGCATATTGCTAGTGGATCTATTTTCTGACCCAGAGTGCGTCCGTGACTGGTTCTGAATGAGAGATGCTTTATGGTACGCAGTACCGGACAGTACCGGCTTACTTTCACCTCTGTCTGCGAGCCAGATGCAGTCATCAAAAGAGCCACATCTGGCTCGCGAGCCAAAGGTTCCTGACCACTGATCTATGTCCACCACTAGTCTTTATGTAATTACAGGAGCGTCTCTTCTCTTGTGCTCGCGCCTCTCTCTCGTTTATCTGCATGTAAACAACAAACTGACCCTTAAAAAAGTTACTAAAACCGTTCGCTGCAGAGACGAGCATTTTTCTCTAAAAGTCTGTGTATTCCGCTGCAGCGGTGCCTCCATTTGCAAAAAGAATTGAAGAATAACAACAGCAATAATACATCCTGTTGAATATTTGATCACGGTTTGATCGTTGTGAGACGCCATTTGAGAATACCTGGTGATTAACAGCCCTTTGGAGGCCCTTTGTTATGCAGGTATTTAAGGCACGCACGTATTTTAGGCCAGGTAAACCCCACAAACACATCATAAGCATTCTCATTGCTCAACCTTTTGTTTGCACTTGATGGGCTTTTTTGTCCTACAGTGTCACACAGATCAGAGCGGAAAATGCAGCTGGTACTGTATGAGTACTGTGTACTATACAGTAGCCTTGTGGTGCAATGGACGCTTCAGTAATTATGTACAGTGAGGACAGAATAGCCTAGATGTTGTTGATTTAAACAGTGACCATAGGCTAAATAGCGTAAAGCGTAAATGGAAAAAATTACGGGTGAATCAAGTGTGAAATAAGTCAAGTATGTTTGGTTTTAATAAAGTTTGCAGTATACGCTTACGAAACCATCATGTGTTGTGATGATGTGATGACAGAGACATATATTTAAGAGAAGTCAGGACTGAGAGACCTGTGGTTTTAAAGCAAACGAAGTTATTTACAAAACAAAAACCCAAACGTCATATTGTGCTTAATCTGACGTTCACTCATTCACTCATTTCGTGCTGACGTGTGTGAGCTCATTAATTCTCAATGTGTAGTCACGAATACCTGGAGGATGACGTCTTTACTGTGTTTACTGGCAGCGTCGTGGTTATTATTATGGCTAAATGGAACTTCTTGAAGCAACAAGTTTCTGTTAATCCCACAGGCGTAAAGAAAACTCCATGAAGCAAGAATCTTTTTTGCAATTGTTATGTATTTAAGTGCAAAGGCACGCATGCAAATCAAACAAAACAAACGTATAATAACACTTCTAAAGTCTAATACACTTCTAATAATGAAACAATAATATATATATACTGTATATATATATATATATATATATATATATATATATATATATATACAATGCAAATGTCCTTCAGCGACTGAAGCCAGCGCGCTGCGTCTCAGGGTCAGCCTTTCGGGGACTTCTGAGTCTTTCGTTTATTCGGCTCCGGATCTTTTGCCACTGGTCCCCAGACAGGTTCGGGAAGCGCTGGGAAACGTGCTGGTGCACCCTCTCTTTCAAATTGTCCGGCAGTGGCCGTTTGCCGTTGGTGCCGCTCCAATTGACATTCTTCCCCCAACACTTGTAAACGTCAAAGGGAGTTAGCGCCATGAACACATTGGCAGCGTATGTGTCCGGTCGCGTCTGGCACAGCCTAAAAAATTCTTCCTCCCGTTTCGGCAGCAGGCTCTGACTGCCACGTCCGGCGTGACAGCACATGGAGCCACGGGATCTGGAGCTGGGAGAGTGGGAATCCCCTGGAGTGTCCTCCGAACGTCAGCCGACGTCTGGCACCTGGGCTGCTTGGTGTTGTGGTGGGGACTCGCCAACTTTGCAGACACTCCTTGATTTCCTGTACTGCCTCTTCCACTCGGAGCAGTCTCTCATTGAAGCTGTCGGGGATGCCATCAGGGACCCTTGTAGCTTCCACTGTGGCTACCCGGCTTTTGAGGGCCCGGATCTCGGCCTCAAGTAGCCCCTGGACCGAACCGGGATAGCTTCCTGCCACGGAGTTGACAGTGGTAGCCTGTACAAGAAAAGGGGAAGACAGATTATAAATTTAGCCTCTTTTTACACTCCCAAGGTCACTCTCTCTGAATAAATCGGGGTCGATTCAATACATACAGTAAACTAAACCTTTTTTTTTATAAGCCGCACGTTTGCCCTTGCTCTCGGGTACTTGCCGATGTCTGTGGACTGTGAGCGGTGAGGGCTGCTTTGTCTAGTGGGAAAGAATCAGATTAATTTGCTCTGCTTCATCAAAGCAGGTATTTTCACTCAGGTGAATTTGTTCAGGCTGAAAAGCAACAGTGGCATAACTTACCTTTGTAAGACACGTCTTGGCCTCTTGGCTGCTGTAGTATAAAAGTGGCCGGCCTATTTAGCGTAAAGAAGTCCCAGAACGATACAGACGTTTTGGCAAACGAGAGTCACGTAGACTTTTGCAACAGACTTAGCTCTGGACCCCTTTCAAAAGTTGGGCGGTTGTAATTATTTAAAATAATGAAGGGGGCATAGTGGAAAATAACAGTGGGTCCAGGTAAATAAAAAACAGAACCTGTATACTGCAAACTGTTATTAAAAACAAACATGCTGACCTCATACTTGATTCACTCGTATGACGTCCATTTGCGTGATAATGAGTGTGTGTGTGTGTGTGTGTGTGTTGGTATATATATATATATATATACGTAAGAGCTGTTATCACCAGGTATTCTCAAATGGCGCTCACAACGATCAAACCGTGATCAATATTCACAGGATGTATTATGCTGTTGTTATTCTTCAATTCTTTTTGCAAATGGAGGCACCGCTGCAGCGATACACAGACTTTTAGAGAAAAATGCTCGTCTCTGCAGCGAACGTGTTTAGTAAACTTTTTAAGGGTCAGTTTGTTGTTACATGCAGATAAACGAGAAGAAGGCGCGAGCACAAGAGAAGAGACGCTCCTGTAATTATGCAAAGACTCGGGGATGGACATAGATTAATCGCGCCAATCAAACAGCTGATTGCGCCAATGCCAGCCGGCATTAGCGGGATCAGCTGTTTCTCTGAGTAAACAAAGGCAGCTGTCCAGGTGGAAGCGGCATTTTAAAAAACACGAGAAAAACTCAAAAACTCTCTAAAACAACATTGCTAGAGAGATCAGGACTCCAAAGAGTTACAGCGAAGAAAACAAAAACGAACAAAGGAGAAAAAAGTCAAAAAGAGCAACAAGTTTTCTGTTAATCCCACAGCGTAAAGAAAACTCCATGAAGCAAGGAATCTTTTTTGCAATTGTATGTATTTAAGTGCAAAGGCACGATGCAAATCAAACAAAACAAACGTATAATAACACTTCTAAAGTCTAATACACTTCTAATAATGAAACAATACTATATATTATAATCTATATATATATATATATATATATATATATATATATATATATATATATACACAATGCAAAGTCCTTCAGCGACTGAAGCCAGCGCACTGCGTCTCTGGATCAGCCTTTCGGGACTCCTGAGTCTTTCGTTTATTCGGCTCCGGATCTTTGCCATGGCCCCAGACAGGTTCGGGAAGCGCTGGGAAACGTGCTGGTGCACCCTCTCTTTCACAAATTGTCCGGCAGTGGCCGTTTTGCCGTTGGTGCCGCTCCAATTGACATTCTTCCCCCAACACTTGTAAACGTCAAAGAGAGTTAGCGCCATGAACACATTGGCAGCGATATGTGTCGGTCGCGTCTGGCACAGCCTAAAAATTCTTCCTCCCGTTCGGCAGGAGGCTCTGACTGCCACGTCCGGTGACAGCACATGGAGCCACGGGATCTGGAGCTGGGAGATGGGATCCCCTGGAGTGTCTCCGAACGTCAGCCGACGTCTGGCACCTGGGCTGCTTGGTGTTGGTGGTGGGGGACTCGCCAACCTTTGCAGACACTCCTTGATTTCCTGTACTGCCTCTTCCACTCGGAGCAGTCTCTCATTGAAAGCTGTCGGGGATTGCCATCAGGGACCCTTGTACGCTTCCACTGTGGCTACCCGGCTTTTGAGGGCCCGGATCTCGGCCTCAAGTAGCCCCTGGACCGAACCGGGATAGCTTCCTGCCACGGAGTTGACCAGTGGTAGCCTGTTACAAGAAAGGGGACGACGAGATTATAAATTTAGCCTCTTTTATACACTCCCAAGGTCACTCTCTCTGAATAAATCGGGATCGATTCAATACATACAGTATAACTTACCGCTTTTTTTTTTATAAGCCGCACGTTTGCCCTTGCTCTCGGTGTACTTGCCGATGTCTGTGGCCTTGTGAGCGGTGAGGGCTGCTTTGTCTAGTGGGAAAGAATCAGATTAATTTGCTGCGTTCATCAAAGCAGGGTATTTCACTCAGGTGAATTTGTTCAGGCTGAAAAGCAACAGTGGCATAACTACCTTTGATAAGACACGTCTTGGCCTCTTGGCTGCTTGTAGTATAAAAAGTGCCGCTTCCATTTTAGCGTTAAAGAAGTCCAGAAAATTGACGGTCTTGAGTTCATGGGCATTTATATTTTGTCTTTGGTGTGGGCGTGTGTTCACAACCACATCATTTAGGCCTAATTACCTATGCATCTATAGACACTGTCAGATGCTGGAGCCTCTAAACTGTCGAGATGACACGCATCAACAAGAGAGTTCCCAGCAAGTGCGTTCACATGCGAGCTAATGGACAATCAACGCGAGGATCCGGAAAAAAATTTAGCAGCACGGGGCATCAAAGTTTCAGGAAAAGGCGATAAGAAACACTACAAGGAGCCACAACCCCGCCGCTCATGTCATACAATGCATATCAATGGTAAAGTAAAACAAACAAAGGCCGCTAACAATGTATAGAATTCACATTTGTATGGCAATTGTAATGTTTTGGATTTTCTAATTTATCCTTCTTTTCACAGTGCTATCCTGATTGCCATTGACGGAGAGACAAAGGCCAAACGATGAATGACGGCCGCGGCAGTACAGCTCAAAAATCCGGTCCGATTTGGAGTTCGTCTGAGTCTGAACAAGTATTCGCAGTGCTCGCAGAAGTATGGGCTGGAAATTGGCAAGACCAACTTCTGTCCAATGATAAAAGATCGCAAACAACGCGGCAAGGCTGCAAACAGGGCGACTCTGTGGACAACTCCGGGGGAGACCTGGCCATAATGTTCTTTTACGGATGAGACAAAGTTTCATTGGAACGCACTACGCCCAGACAGAGTTTCCACAGGAAGGACCACTTCGTTGCCAAGCCTCAGCCAAAAACATCCACTGAAGCTGCATGTTTGGGAATGATTTCCGGCAAAGTGCAGGTCCACTGGTAACCTTCGGGGAATAATGGACTGTCAATACTTTGAAGAGGCCATCATTACAGAAACCCGCTGCACCTACATTAGGACCTTACTTTGGGTCTGACCATCGCTTCTTCCAGGGACAATGATCCAAAACACACAAGCTGCTGGAGCATACATGGCGTCCGGGGGAATCAACTGGGTGTGAAAAACTCACCAGAGTCACCCGGACTTGAATCCCATTGAGCTTGTCTGGCTTCCATGAAAGACTTTATTCGAAAGGAAGCTAAAGCCAGGCACAAAACAGGAGCCGTCGAGGCCATACAGACGTTTTGGCAAACGAGAGTCACCGTAGACTTTTGCAAAAGACTTATCTCTGGACTTTCAAAGTTGTGCGGTGTCTTATTAATAAGAAGGGGGGCATAGTGGAAAATAAACAGCGGTGTCCATGTAGAATAAAAAACATAACCTCTATACTGCAACACTTATTAAAAACAAAACATGCTTGGCCCTCATACTTGATTCACTCGTAATTCTTTCCATTTGCTGATAATGAGTGTGTGTGTGTGTGTGTCTATATGGTATGTAAATTTCTTATATAATAATTATATATATATATACGTACTAGTAATAACTGTTTTATATTAGACTGCTTATAGTTTGTTTTTGGGTTAGGCTATTTAGCCTATGGTACTGTTTAAATCACAACCTCTGGCTATTCTGTCCTCACTGTACATTAATTACGAAGCGTCCATTGCCTGGCCTAAAATACGTGCTGCCTTAAATACCTGCATAAAACAAAAGGTTCCAAAGATGTCATCACCAGGTATTTCTCCTGTTTTTTAAATGGCTCTCACAACATCAAAACCGTGATCAAATATTCAACGGATGTATTATTGCTGTTGTATTCTTCAATCTCTTTGCAAATGGAGGCACCGCTGCAGCGGAATACACAGACTTTTAGAGAAAAATGCTCGTCTCTGCAGCGAACGGTTTAGTAACTTTTTTAAGGAGTTCAGTTGTTGTTTACTGCAGATAAACGAGAGAGGAGAGTGGTCATCAATAAAACTAATACACAATTTAAATCAACATCTCCAACAGTCCAAATAAGAGAATTAAATGTGGGACTATTGAATATTCAGGTCTTTGTCATCTAAAGCTGTCTTAGTCAATGACTTAATATCTGATTATGATATTGATTTGTTCTGTTCTCACTGGAAACCTTGCTGTAGGAGGATGAATATGTTGAATCCACTCCTCCCAGTCATTGTAATACTCATATTCCTCGAAGTACCGGTGTTGAGGTGGTGGAGTTGGAGCCATATTAAGTCTATTAATAATCCTAAACCTAAACTAAATTATAATCATTTGAAAGTCTTGTCTTAGCCTCACTCACCAACCTGGAAACAATTGCAGCCAATTTTATTTGTTACAGTATATCGAGCTCCTGGTCCTTATACTGAATTTTTATCTGAATTTGCAGAAATTGCATCAGGCTTGATCCTTAAAACAGATAAAGTAATTATTGTACAGATGTAGCTGTAGCAACTTAAAAGTTCCCGTGTTTCCGTGACGGAACCGTGACGGGACCGTCACAGGACCTGCGAAGGTCCTGTGACGGTCCCTCACGGTCCGTGGCTGGAATGTAATCCCCCGCGAGACGTAGTCAGTGAGGGCCCCGACTGGAAACGACCCTAAGCAGTTCAGTGTGAAAACCAGGCTGCAATGCCTCATTTGTCCACCGGGGAGGAGCCGTGATGTTCCGCTCTCACCGTGCTGTCTAAAGACACATCTGGACAGATATGCTGGGGTGAGCGGTGACCCGATCAGCGAGACTGAGACAGAGCACAGTCATGGATGTGGTCGTGTGTTGCAAAGGATCATGATCCATTCATATCGCCCCCCACAAGCACCCAGTGTCGCGGATCAGTTGATGGGGAAAAAAAAACAGTTTTGATAAGATAACACTGAGGCCAACATAAACTTTGTATTAAAGAAAAAACTCTGTTTTTAAGAGTTATATCTGTGTGATGCTTTCTGAAGTTCGCAGTATGAAACACGGTCGATTTCTGAGTATCCTCTGACGCCATAGTGGCCATATTGATAGTACAGTATACTGCACAGTATGATGGATGCATGCAGATTAGCGACAGAGAGAGAGAGTGCGCAGGAGAAGAGCTTCAGTAAATGATGTACGTGAGGACAGAATACCTAGATGTTGTTGTTTGGTAAACGTTAACCAATAATATAAAATACCTCATAACATTAATGTGACTTGTCGAAAGCTGGGCGCAGAGGAGACCACCGGGCTCTGGCTCCGTCCAGCATGGACTAAAACACAGCATGGACACTTCAGAAACTATTCGGAATGAGTTCAAATGAATCTTTTAAACAGACAAAGTAGTTTTTAAGACTGCATATGCTAGTGGATCTATTTTCTGACCCAGAGTGCGTCCGTGACTGGTTCTAATGAGGGATGCTTTATGGTACAGCAGTACCGGACAGTACCGGCTCTACTTTCACCTCTGTCTGCGAGCCAGATGCAGTCATCAAAAGAGGCACATCTGGCTCGCGAGCCAAAGGTTCCTGACCACTGATCTATGTCCACCACTAGTCTTTATGTAATTACAGGCGTCTCTTCTCTTGTGCTCGCGCCTCTCTCTCGTTTATCTGCATGTAAACAAAAACGACCTTAAAAATTACTAAAACCGTTCGCTGCAGAGACGAGCATTTTTCTCTAAACGTCTGTGTATTCCGCTGCGCGGTGCTGCTCCATTTGCAAAAAGATTGAAGAATAACAACAGCAATAATACATCCTGTTGAATATTTGATCACGGTTTGATCGTTGTGAGACGCCCTTTGAGATACCTGGTGATTAACAGCCCTTTGGAGGCCCTTTGTTATGCGGTATTTAAGGCACGCACTATTTTAGGCCAGGTAAACCCCACAAACACATCATAAGCATTCTCATTGCTCAACCTTTTGTTTGCACTTGATGGCTTTTTTGTCCTACACGTGTCACACAGATCAGAGCAGGAAAATGCAGCTGGTACTGTGTATGAGTACGTGTTACTATACAGTAGCCTTGTGGTGCAATGGACGCTTCAGTAATTATGTACAGTGAGGACAGAATGCCTAGATGTTGTTGATTTAAACAGTGACCATAGGCTAAATAGCGTAAAGCGTAAATGGAAAAAATTACGGGTGAATCAAGTGTGAAATAAGTCAGTATGTTTGGTTTTAATAAGTTTGCAGTATACGCTTACGAACCCTCATGTGTTGTGATGATGTGATGACAGAGACTATTTTAGGAGAATCAGGACTGAGAGACCTGTGGTTTTAAAGCAAACGAAGTTATTTACAAAACAAAACCCAACGTCATATTGTGCTTAATCTGCGTTCACTCATTCACTCATTTCGTGCTGACGTGTGTGGCTCATTAATTCTAATGTGTAGTCACGAATACTGGAGGATGACGTCTTTACTGTGTTTACTGGCAGCGTCGTGGTTATTATTATGGCTAAATGGAACTTCTTGACAGAACAAGTTTCTGTTAATCCCACAGGCGATAAGAAAACTCCATGAAGCAAGAATCTTTTTTGCAATTGTTATGTATTTAAGTGCAAAGGCACGCATGCAAATCAAACAAACAAACAAACGTATAATAACACTTCTAAAGTCTAATACACTTCTAATAATGAACAATAATATATATTACTGTATATATATATATATTATCTATTAATATATATATATATATATATATATATACACAATGCAAATGTCCTTCAGCGACTGAAGCCAGCGCACTGGTCTCTGGATCAGCCTTTCAGGGACTCCTGAGTCTTTCGTTATTCGGCTCCGGATCTTTTGCCACTGTCCCCAGACAGGTTCGGGAAGCGCTGGGAAACGTGCTGGTGCACCTCTCTTTCAAATTGTCCGGCAGTGGCCGTTTGCCGTTGGTGCCGCTCCAATTGACATTCTTCCCCCAACACTTGTAAACGTCAGAGAGTTAGCGCCATGAACAATTGGCAGCGTATGTGTCCGGTCGCGTCTGGCACAGCCTAAAAAATTCTTCCTCCCGTTCGGCAGGCAGGGCTCTGACTGCCACGTCCGGCATGACAGCACATGGAGCCACGGGATCTGGAGCTGGGAGAGTGGGATCCCCTGGAGTGTCTCCGAACGTCAGCCGACGTCTGGCACCTGGGCTGCTTGGTGTTGGTGGTGGGGGACTCGCCAACCTTTGCAGACACTCCTTGATTTCCTGTACTGCCTCTTCCACTCGGAGCAGTCTCTCATTGAAGCTGTCGGGGATGCCATCAGGGACCTTGTAGCTCCACTGTGGCTACCCGGCTTTTGAGGGCCCGGATCTCGGCCCCCAAGTAGCCCCTGGACCGAACCGGGATAGCTTCCTGCCACGGAGTTGACAGTGGTAGCCTGTCAAGAAAAAGGGGAAGACGAGATTATAAATTTAGCCTCTTTTATACACTCCCAAGGTCACTCTCTCTGAATAAATCGGGTCGATTCAATCATACAGTATAACTTACCGCTTTTTTTTTTTATACGCGCACGTTTGCCCTTGCTCTCGGTTGTACTTGCCGAGTTCTGTGGCCTTGTGGCGGTGAGGGCTGCTTTGTCTAGTGGGAAAGAATCAGTTAAATTTGCTGCGTTCATCAAAGCAGGTATTTCACTCAGGTGAATTGTTCAGGCTGAAAAGCAAACGTGGCATAACTTACCTTTGATAAGACACGTCTTTGGCCTCTTGGCTGCTGTAGTATAAAAAGTGCGGCTTCCATTTTAGCGTAAAGAAGTCCAGAAAATGTGACGGTCTTGAGTTTCAGGGCATTTATATTTGTCTTTGGTGTGGGCGTGTTCGTTACAACACATCATTTACATATGCCTAAATTACTGCATATATAGACACTGTCAGATGCAGAGCCTCTAAAAACTGTCGAGATGAACGCATCAAAAAGGAGAGTTCCCAGCAGTGCGTCAACATGCGAGCTAATGGACAATCAACGCGGAGAGATCCGGAAAAATTTAGCAGCACGGGGCATCAAAGTTTCAGAAAGAGCGATAGAAAGCACTACAAGGACCCAACCCCGCCGCTCATGTCCGAAAAAATGCACAATAAGTTTCATCAATGGATAAATGTAAAAACAAACAAAGGCCGATAACAATGTATAGAATTCACATTCTGTATGGCAATTGTAATGTTTTTGGATTTTCTAATTTATCCTTCTTTTTCCAGTGCTATCCTGATTGCCATTGACGAGATGACAAAGGCAAACGATGAGATGACGGCCCGCCGGCGCAGTACAGCTCAAAATCCGGTCCGATTTTGGAGTTCGTCTGAGTCTGACAAGTATTCGCAGTGCTCGCAGAGTATGGGCTGGAAATTTGGCAAGACCAACTTCTGTCCAGATGATAAAAAGATCGCAACAAAGCGGCAAGGCTGCAACAGGCGACTCTGTGGAACAACTCCGGGGAGACCTGGCATAATGTCTTTTTACGGATGAGACAACAGTTTCATTGGAGCACACCGCCCGACAGAGTTTCCACAGGAAGGACCACTTCGTTGCCAGCCTCAGCCAAAAAACTCCACTGAAGCTGCATGTTTGGGGAATGATTTCCCGGCAAAGTGCAGGTCCAATGGTAACCTTCGAGGGAATAATGGACTGTCAATACTTTGAAGAGGCCATCATTACAGAAACACGCTGCACCATACATTAGGACATATTTGGGTTCGACCATCGCTTCTTCCAGGACCATGATCCAAAAACACACAGCTGCTGGAGCATACATGGCGTCCGAGGGGATCAACTGGGTGAAAACTCCACCAGAGTCACCGGACTTGAATCCCATTGAGCTTGTCTGGCATTCCATGAAAGACTTTATTCGCAAGGAAGCTAAGCCAGGCACAAAACAGGAGCTCGTCGAGGCCATACAGACGTTTTTGCAAACGAGAGTCACCGTAGACTTTTGCAAAGACTTATCTCTGGACTTTCAAAAGTTGTGCGGTGATTATTAATAATGAAGGGGGGCATGTGGAAAATAAACAGCGGTGTCCAGTAGAATAAAAACATAACCTCTATACTGCAAACTTATTAAAACAAACATGCTTGACCTCATACTTGATTCACTCGTAATTCTTTCCATTTGCTGATAATGACGTGGTGTGGTGTGTATATGTGTGTTTTTATTATATATATATATATATTATATATATATATATAGTACGTAGTAATACTGTGTTATTATTAGACTTGTTATATACGTTTGTTTTGGGTTAGGCTATTTAGCCTATGGTCCGTTTAAATCAACAACATCTAGGCTATTCTGTCCTCACTGTCACTAATTACTGAAGCGTCCTTGCACCTGGCCTAAATACGTGCGTGCCTTAAATACCTGCATAACAAAAGGTTTCCAAAGAGCTGTTCATCACCAGGTATTCTCCCTGTTTAAATGGCGTCTCACAACATAAAACGTGATCAAATATTCAACAGGATGTATTATTGCTGTTGTTATTCTTATTCTTGCAAATGGAGCACCGCTGCAGCGGAATACACAGACTTTAGAGAAAAATCTCGTCTCTGCAGCGAACGGTTTTAGTAACTTTTTTAGGGTCAGTTTGTTGTTTACATGCAGATAACGAGAGAGAGGCGCGAGCACAAGAGAAGAGACGCTCCTGTAATTATGCAAAGACTCGGGTGGACATAGATTAATCGCGCCAATCAAACAGCTGTGCGCCAATGGCCAGCCGGCTCATTAGCGCGATCAGTGTTTCTCTGAGTAAACAAAGGCAGCTGTCCAGGTGGAAGCGGCATTTTAAAAACACGAGAAAAACTCAAAAACTCTCTAAAACACATTGCTAGAGAGATCAGGACTCCAAAGAGTTTACAGCGAAGAAAACAAAACAAAAACGAACAAAGGAGAGAAAAAAGTCAAAAAGCGACCTGAGAGGCTGGAACAGCTTTGAGAATAGATTAATGGTGATATTTTTTTTTCTCGCCCGATAAGAGTCTCACCTTAACGCAGCACGTTAATCAGATAACGGCCCACCACGAGTAAAGACAGAACAGCCTAGATGTTGTTGATTTGGTGAATGCTGACATGTTAGATATAAACACTCTAAATTAATTTCAATTCATGAACACGCTCAAATCATAAGGCTACTGTATAGTATGCAGTAGTCAAACCAGCTGCATTTTCCGTCTGTGATCTGTGAACTGGGAGACCAAAAAGCCCATTACTGCCAACGAGAATGCTAACGAGGTGTGTAAGCTACGTCATCTCCAGGTGAACAACTGTAAAAAAAGTTCTGTGAGAGAAGCGCCATCTCCCGGTCATACCATGTAATTACTGAATGGTGGAGTTACAGTAAAAATAGACACGCCCAGGAGAAGGGGGGGGGTCCCTCCAGTCACGGAACTTGGCTGCCAGCGGCTGGCGTTCGGCTTGAACGGGAACTTTTAAGTTGCTACTACTGTAGGTGATTTTACATCCATGTGGACCACCACAATGATAGTCTTAGTACTGCGTTTATCTCTTTATTAGACTCAATCGGCTTCTGTCAGGTGTAAATAAACCGACTCATTGTTCTGAAACACACTCTTGATCTTGTTTCTCTCATATGGCATTGAAATTGATCCTCTAATTGTCTTTCCACAGAATCCTCTTCTGTCTGACCACTTTTTAATAACTTTTGAGTTCATATTACTGGACTATAAGCCTTTGTGCAGAAACTCCTACAGCAGATGTTTATCTGATAGTACTGTAGCCAAATTTGAGGAAGTCATTCCTTCAGCATTGAGTTCAATGCCATGTCTCAATGTAACAAGAGGACTTGTCTGCTTCCTTTAGCCCCTCACAATAGATCATCTTGTTGATAGTACTACAGGCTCATAAGGACAACTCTAGACTCTATTGGCACCTCTGAAAAAGAGACAATTAAACAAAGGAGGTTAGCACCATGGTTAGCCAGCAGACTCGTAAATTAAAACAAGAGACGGGTAAATGGCGTGCCACTAAACTGGAAATCAACAAACGAGAAAAACACTTCCGTTTGTCCCGGTGTGCCAAATTGTGTAGCTGTGCATTCTGGGTAGTGGTAGGCCTTTCCACTATCCAAAACTTCGAATAAAGTTTATTTCTCAGGCTAGAAGGAGAAAACATACTGAGGGCCACAACATGAAGCTATCTTATTGTTGATTATCAGTGACACTTTGGCGTGTTTGTGCTGAGAACGTTGATGATATTATTAAAAGAAATCTTTAACAACCGAGAAAAACAGTTCCGGGCAGAGGGTCCTCGTTTGTCCAACATCAGATTGTAGCTCGCAAATCGTCAGTGGACGAGCATTCTGGGTAGTGTAGGCCTTTCCGCTATCCAAAACTTACGAATAAAAGTTTATTTCTCAGGCTAGAAGGAGAAAAAAAACATACTGGGGGGCCACAACATGAAGCTATCTTATTGTTGAATTATCAGTGACACTTTGGCGTGTTTGTGCTGAGAAACGTTGATGATATTATTAAAAGAAATCCTTGACATAGTGAGAAAAACAGTTCCGGGCAGAGGGTCCTCGGTTGTCCAATCAGATTGTAGCTTGCAGCGTCATGTATCGCTGTGGTCAGATTATTATTATTGGAGTGAATGGACGGCTGGAGCTCTGCTCTGAGCGTCTCTTACCAGCGCAAACGGATTATACTGGAGTCAATGGACAACCCAGAGCGTTTCATACAGACGCGGAAGGGTACCTTTTACGTCGGTATCAGACGTCAAGGGGCGTGACAAATCGTCGGTATTTTACGCATTGGGAATGAGAACGGGTTGGGAATGACATGGTTAGGTTTACCACTCATTTGACACACATGGGTAGGTTTTTCTTTCATGCCTAAGTGACCAGTAGAACCATCATGAGGAACCATCATAAGGACTTCGGGATGGGACTTTATGGGCACTCTCACCTGCTGAAAAGGATTCCAACCCAGTTCAACAGCAGTTGGATGCCAGTTACGCACCAGATCATTAACTACATATTCAACTTAAAAAACAAATTGAAGTATTGGAATATTATTACAAAATGTATTTATAATTAAACCAACATTTTTATATTATTCAGATGTCCCTCACACTAATTTAATAATTGCAAATATAAAATTTCACATTTTTGCTCCACAAAAACTGGAATGGGCTGTGTGTGGGCTGAATGTGATAGGGTTGAGACTAGAGTAACCGGATTGAAGAGACAAATATAATTTAACCTGTAAATAGTTGTTTTCTTTCAAATTTCAGATTGTTTAAATCTATATAGTTTATTTTGCATTAAAATAACTATACATTTCTTCCCTTGAACTGCCAGTTCACTTTAAATTCTCCTCTCCCTCTGTCATGTCAGAGTCTCCAATAACTCCAGAAAAAGTCGCTGGATTTGTCGCTAGTCACTTTTTGGGAAAACACAAATGGTCTGAAAAGTCACTAAATATAGTGACAAAGTCACTAAGTTGTCAACACTGGACTACTGATTAGTGTGTAAACAACTGAAGCAGCTGGGTTAGAGGTGGTGCACAGGTCTTAACCTGTGTGTCAGCTGTTGCAGTACATTGTGGGATTTGTAGTATGAGTGGTGGGAGTGCGATTTACCAGCGGGCCATTAATAATAGACGTATGACTCTGGTCCATGATTCATTTTCATGAATAAAAATGTTTCAAGAATGTCATGCTGATTTAAGCCCAGTCTAAAATGTCTAGTAGACCAATCAAGTCAGAATGAATAAAATATGATATCAGTAGTAGGCTTGGTTGGTCTCAGGTTTTTCCAATGAAGTCCAGGGAGAATATTAACCTTATGTGATTTTGCTTAAACCAACCGGCATTTGTCAACACGGCCAAGTTTTTAAAAAAAGTCTTTCCCTGACGAGCGGCATGTCACTCATGCTATCATATCTGTATATTATGTTAATGAGGTAGCTAGACAGCTAATTCAGTCAGTAATGTGGCAGAAGTTCTTGAAAACTGTGCCAGCTGATCACAGTTGGATCACCTGCAACTGTAGAGATGTTTGATGGCTATCAACAGCTGCATTTATAGGGAGTCCTGCTTAGAGGCCAGAACCAATCATTTTAGAAAAAAAGATATACTTTATTGATCCCACAATGGGGAAATTCTTTTTACACTATTTTTATATGCATTTTTTTGACCCAGACACACACATGCTGTACAACACTCAAAAAAAGCAAACTTGGTGTCTGTTACCTTATCCTAAGTCTAACATGTAGCTTCTATTTTATGAAATTATGTTTTGTGGTTGAACAGTTTTAAAACATGTAGTTTTAGCATAAAATGCAACAATTTAAAATTTACTAGAATAATTTATGTTAAAACAACCTAATTGTAATGCGTTAAGATTGCAAATCAATTCTGCTTACAACTCCAGAGCAGTAGGTGGCAGTAATGTGCACATTCCTAATTAGTAGTGCTCCTCTCATTTGAAGGCCACGTTTAAAGGCTGCTGGTCAAAGGTTGTTGGTCAAAGGCACAGACATTAAAGGTCCCTGGCTCTGGCTAGCAAAGAGGAATTGTCACTTTGAGAAGAAATATCACGTATGGAAGAAGGTAAGTTGAATCCTTTACCATCCATAAAACAGAAAACAATACGGTTGCAGAAATGTTATCGACAGTTAGTTATTGTCCTTTTTTGCATTTTGGATGTTTTTATTCGTTACTGGGCGTTTTATTATATTAATATATGTACGTGTATTAATATATCCGACTGTCACCATGCGCATAGCTAACTAAGCTCACGAGCTAGCATCCTGAGGTTGACGGCGTCGTTGACAACGCGCGTAACTCATTTTCAAACCCAGCAGCAGACGGTTGAATGTAGCTGCAGCATGAACATGAATAATAGCGGCGATAAATATTCCCCCAATCCGCATCTTGGCTTCGCGTGGAGTCCGCGGAAAGGGCACTTAACAGACATTAGCTCTACATTCGCGGGGTTTCTCTCTCCAATTAGCTCCTCCAGCTGGAGAGCGCTAACATAGCAGTTCCTCGCGCTGCGGATCTTTCCACATGTTCTTCACTGTGCTGACGAGGGAGCGAACGTGTGCTACATGAGTGTACTTAGTGCTGGGCGGTATACCGGTTCATACCGAATACCGGTGTTTTTTTTTTTTATGATATGAATTTTTCATATACCCCAATACCGGTGAGTGTGTAGTGTACAAAACGTTGGGAACGCAGAGCGACAGAACATTTTTGTTATTCAGGAGAGACTGTTTTTTATGGTTAAGAGCCTTTGAGCTCATGGCATGTCCAACCAAAGACATAGATTTTATTGAGCTTAGTGACCTAGCAGATGAGTACCCTCTGGCAGACTACTTTGTTGGGTCTCTCAGAATGGGGACATTAAAAAGACACATGCATATATAAGGTAAGATGACATTCTGATTTAAAATTTTATTTTATTTGGACTGTCACTTATAGACTTATCTAAACAGTGCATAAACTAGCCTGAAAATAGATCAACTGGTGAAGAAGAAAATTACATTAAATGCAGTATCAAACTGGCAATATCATGGACTAGGTCTTAGTGACATTGGAAAAAGTAACCTTACAGTATCTTATGTCCTTGGAAGTCTTTTTGCTATTTTAACAAAAATATTTTGATCAATTTGTTACACCCTGTAGTTTTCCTATTAAATGAGACTCTTACCTTTCTGTCTAAAATGTTTTTTTTATATATGTATTTATATGTGTTTGTGTGTGTTTTTATTCACAGACTATTGTGAAATGGCTGCTCCAGTGAAACTCCGAGTGATCCTCGGGGAAAACGATTCCTGAGAGATGGGATTCCAGAGACTGTTGATGAACTTGTTCAGAACATAAAAAGACAGTGTTGGATAGAGGACCACTTCAGGCTGCAATTTATGGATGCTGAGTTTGGCAATGAATTTACCAACTTGACTTCAATGTCAGAGATCCAGGACAAAAGTACCTTAAAGCTTGTCTTTGATTCAACCGCCTCTGCCCTGCCTGATGGCTCACACCCCCGACCCTACTCCACCCCTGCCACATCAGGGTCCGGTGAGTCATCACTTTCATCTGGTAGCTTGTGTGATACAGACATTTTGTCTTCTCCTGAGTCCACCCCTTCAAGATCCTCTGGATGGCCTGTTGTTTTTCTTGTTCCTCGATTCCCATATGATTGTGAACTGCAGCTGGACATAGCCAATGCTGCATTCAAAGAAAGCGGAACTTTGTTGAATCCAGACATGAGACTTATAACTGCCAGTTGACAGTTTAGCTGAAGAAATTGTTCAATACAAAGTGTACCCCTCAGACAATGAGTTTGAGGAGGTTGCTGAAGCCCTTGTGTCATCCCATCCATGTTTGAAAGAGCCAGGCTCTGCCACTGGATATGGTGGCTGGAAAGTAAGCTTAAAATACAAACTTGCTAACTACAGGAGGAAGCTCAAGCGGCTTGGATGTCCAGAGGTTGAACTGAATTCCCTGACAAATAAACCTGCAGAAAAATGCAGTCCTGTTTATGGCGTGAAGAAGCCCAGAAGAGCCGAGGTAAATTACTGCCCCACCTACCCATCTGGTGAATCCGCAGAGACACTTGAAAAGATAAGAGAGACCCTGCTTTTAGAAGTAAAGAAAAGAAACAATGAGGACACAGTGGCAGCAATGATGGAGAAGACCTTTGCACACCGAAGGCAAGAAGTTATTTGTGATGCACCCTTGATTGCTGATTTCAAAACCAGATGGCCGGCTCTCTTCTGTGTACGTGAGGTAGGTGAATAAATGCCCAGCGCTCATTCAATTTGATTGAAATATGTCGTCTTCATTTAATATGTACAGTGTGATTTATATCAGCCAACATAATGTGGGCAAGTCATTTCAATGCTATGATAGTCAAATTTGCTTTTGTGTACTCTTTTTGTCCTGTTTAAGCTAACTGCTGAATTTAAGAGGGATACAACCGTCAGTTTGCTGTCAAAGTTCTTCTCCAAGCTGGATGCTCACTCTTCAAACTTGATGAGGGTGTTTGGCAACAAAGGTGGCGTTCAAGGAAGAAAGATTAGGAGCATCATGATACCCATCACGCAGGTATGATAACAGAAAAAAAATAGAAACTGTCAAAACTGTACTGCTTTAATATTTTAAACTTAATGCTTGAAATTTAAAGAGGAAATGTCAGAGGGATGGAGAGAAATAAAACTAGATGGAGAGGGGGTAATGTACTTTTTTGAAGAAGGATTTGATAAAATGTGAACCTTGGGCAGATGTGACAATGTCCACTGATGTTACAATGGTAGTTACTGTTTCTTGGGACCACATGCTTTCATTTGACATATTTCTATGATTAGATGTCTTGCTTGGACATAAAACCAATGCACCCATGGATATTGTAAGTTCATATACCATAAAAATTGTCAATAAAGATTGTTACATTTGAAAGTTTAATTCAGTGTTTTGTTTGTGAAATGTTCTTTTTTATTGTCCTCTGACTCAGACGGATGCCATTGATGTCAGAAGAGAGTGCATCATCAAAGCCCTGTGTGTGTACCTAAATGAAGAGCCCGAGAACCTTGTGAAAGATTACATGGTATGTAATTTAGTGTGTCTGTGTGTTTAAAAATGGGACTGGTATAACATATCTTTACATATATACAGGTACTACTCGGAAAATTTGAATATTATTAGTCTGTGGGGCATTGCCAAGAGAAAGATGAACAGGGAGAGACCAAACAATAAAGAAGAGCTCTTCCATAACACCTGAGATATGCCACAACCTGGTAGCATCCATGCCACGCTGGATTAAGGCAGTCATTCATGCAAAAGGGGCCCCAACCAAGTACTAAGTACAGATGCAAAATTTTACTTTCAGAGGCCTGACATTTTTGTATTTAAAATCCTTTTTTTTATTGATTTCAAGCAATATTCTAATTTTCTGAGTTTTTGAATTTGAGGTTTTCTGACGCTGCAAGTCCTAATGAGCAGAATCAAAACAAATAAAAGCTTGAAATATCTCACTTTGCATGTAATGAGTCTATAAAATGTATTGGTTTCACATTTTATGTTGTATTGCCTGAATAAAACAACTTTTACACAATATTCTAATTTTCCGAGTAGTACCTGTATATCCTCTATTTCCCCCTTTTTTCTGTAAAGAACACAGATGGGAAAAGCAGTGAAGCTGCAATGATGGAGACCACATTTGGAATCATTGTCATTCGCAAGGAAGGCGCAGAGCCAGATGTTGCACCCGAAGATGTGGGTATTGTTCTGGAGGGTGTGCAAGTTCTGGATGAGCTGGGAAACGTACCACTTGCCGTGGTGATGTTGTTTGCCCTTGTATATGCTCTTAACCTAAGCTACCCGCCAGAGCTGAGATACACCTTGGAAGCTTTGCAGAAGATCATCATGGAGCTTGATGGAAACTACAGGTAGGGGTTACTCTTATGGGAAGGTATTTGAACCCTTTTGACTATTTAGTGTATTTACTAAAAGGGCAAGCTGCGTTATTGCTTTAATACTTCCAGCTGTTGCTATTTTGGGGTTACAAAGTACAATGTTTTGAAATGTTTCTTTAAACAAAGGTAAGGTTATAAAAAAAGGTGAAAAGTGTTATTTTCAAAAGAAAACTATTTTGTATAACACTTGAGATATAAGGATGCACAATGCTGTATTTTCAGTTTGTTCCCAAACATTTTTCTTTGCACTCAGTTGCCAGGACCACTTTCTGCATATAACTTTGTAACCAGCTTTGATTTGTTTTTTGGTAATGTGAAAGCTCTAAATATAGACACCTAATGTTGGTTGTTAAATGTTTTTATCTATGTGTATAAGAATGTATTTTGCAAACTGATTTCTCAAAAGCCACATGAGCTTTTATGGCTACCTAGCAGAATCCAGAAATGTTCTGTTTCTGTAGATTTGATGTAGCATATGAGCTGTTAACTGGGGGCAATCTTGTCAATGGGCTCCAATTTTCTAACTCAGCTTGTTACAATTTTTGCTTGTCTATCTGTTGGTTTTTTTTACAGACATGACATAATGCAGACTGTTGGACACTGTAGTTTTAGGCTGTGTTGTTTGTTGTATTTTCAGGTAAAGTGATTCCAACAAATCCAATTTGCTTTGTGTTTTTCTTTCCCAAACTTGACACCAGCTTGGGGTATATAGGATGACATTTAAGTTTAAATTGCTGAATATGTATATGTTAAAAATGATTAATTTTCTAAATAATTACTATTTCATATGATGAAGGTTATCTCTAAACCACTTCAACCTAACTTTGTTTTGTTGGCTCAGCACAATTAATTTATGTACTGTACTATTTTAAAAAGTAGTTATTACTACCCTATTAAATTAAGTAACTCTTAATCATGTCATACAAGTTTAAATAGCCCAAGAAAATTATGTTCATATGTTACATTTACCGTTACAAATCTAGTTGGACTGACCCCTGGTAATTAAGTAACAGTAACGCAAATACATCATGTTGACCCATCATATTTACATTTTGTTTACTCCACATACTTGTTTCTCGCTAAATTAAAGCATTTTATTTAGGTGGAAATTATTTCCATAATTTTATTACGTTCCGGGAACAAGTTATTTTTTTGAGTGAAGGGCTCAGAGATGCAATTATGGAGAGAGATGGTGGAGTGATGGGCTTCTATATTTGGTCCATGCAGGAATTTAACCAGTTCCCAAGCCAAGTGAATTAATAACTGGAAAAATTCATTGTAGCAGTGGGATCTGATATTGTGAAGATTCAGTATCTTCAATCTGGCAACCCGCCAGATCTATATAACTCCCAAAACAGAGTAAAAGTAACACTAATGGATTAGACAAATAACACTGCTGAGTAACATGTTTACTATTTGGGAAGTGTTCATTTCACTACCAAAAGTGTCAAGGTATCACTGAAAAATCTTTGAGAGAAATTAATTTTTTTTATATAATAATTGTACCACTGCAAAGTCAGAGCCACATTAATACACAGGGGTGCACATAACTGGTACGCAGGTACGCATGCGCAACAAAAATCACCAATGCGTAATGCCACTTGAGTTACTACCGCGCTTTTGAGTACTGACCATCCACAGGATCCTCTTGACTTCTCCCGTCCTCAACTTACACTCAACTGTTGCTTGATGTCGAAAAAAAAACAAACCACAGTAAGCAGCTTCTTTGGTGTTTCGCCACCTACAAAGAAACGCCAACTGGAGCCAGAGCCCAAAAAAAGATTATTTTCTGAAAAGTGGCTACAAGATGTGCCGTGGCTTGAAGCTAACGATGAGCGCACTGAAATGTGGTGCAAGATTTGCCGCGCACATCCCCAGCTAGCAGATAAAACAGGTGCGTTTTATAAAGGCTCTAAGAATTTCAACCACCCGTTATTTAGCAAACATGAAAAGAGCAAGGAGCACACTAATGTGGCCCAAACCATTGCTAATAAACAAGCTAGCCAAGAAGAAAAAGCCAGTCGTCCACTTAGCAGGTGGCGAGAAAAGCTAACGGAAGAACAACGGCAAGCTCTGTTTAATATTTTTCTATTGGCCTTTCATAAAGCCAAACATGCACGTCCCATGTCTTCGTTTTCTGAGGATATTCCTTTACTGAAGCGGCTAGGAGTAAATGTCGGAGCTGCTTATCATTCACGTGAAGGGGGGACACGGATTATGCAGACCATTGCTCACACAATTAGCAGTGAAGTACAAGCAAAGTTGCAGACTGCTGACTTTTGGGGGCTGCTTTTCGATGGATCTGAAGACATCACAAAAACAGAGCAGGAAATCGTTTACATTGTGTCTGTGTCCAGCAATGGAGAGTTTTCGTCAGACTTTATTGGATTGATTGAACTGGGTGCTGACCGAACCGCGCAGGCAATAACAGATGGACTAGTGAAGCTTTTCAAGGACACGGGCTTGGATGACTGGACAACAAAGTTGGTCGCTGTGTGCACAGACGGTGCAGCTGTCAACGTCGGAGTGTACAACGGCGTTGTGCCAAAACTACGGGCACTTGCAGCGGTTGGAGACTCCCTTGTGCACATTCTGTGCACTGCTCACACGCTGGAGAATTGCGCAAAATCAGCTGATCGCAACGTTCCATACTGTCAGACATTCAATCGCTCTGTGGTCAGGTTGCTGCAGTTTTATTTACAAAAAGGTGGCGCAAAAAAAACTGCTGCACTGAAGAAGCTATGTGAAGAAAACGGGATCTCATTTGTGAAACTGGGTAAGTTTCATAATATCAGGTGGTCTGCATGGAGGCATGAAATACTGTTAAAATGTCAAGACTATTGCCAGCCATTAAAATGCAATTGGCTACTAGTGATAACAATGACTTGCAGCATATCTACACAGAGCGTTTTCAGTGCTTTCTGTCACACATGCTTGACATTGGCAACATTTTGAAGACCACATCAATTAGATTTCAGAAGGAAAAGCTGACCATTGGAGAATGTAAGGATGAACTCATGCTGGCCATTGGACAGTTCAGACTTCTGCTTGATGATGAAGGCCACAGTGCACACACTTTTTCTAATGCAGATGCTGACAGAGACAAGACAAACTTACTTAGGGGGTTAATTGAAGAGTTTGAAATCAGATGATGACTCCCTGAAGTCTTGTGATCATTTCTTAGTATTTGATCCTTCAACATGGCCTCGGGAAATGCAAGACCTCCACAGTTTTGGAAACACAACAGTTCGCAGCATTCTCAAAAAATATGAGGCCACCTTGCAACTTGACAAAGACATCACTCTGACAGAATGGATGCGTTTAAAGCAGGCAGCAAAACGCCTGGGAGCCTCCTCTGTGTATGACTTAGTCCAAATAGTAAATAATACCCTGGAAGTACCCTGGATGCGTACTCCAACATCAACAAGTTGGTTAAGCTGTCTCTTACACTGCCTTTGAGCAGTGCAGCTTGTGAGAGAGGATTTTCACATCTGAACATAATAAAAACCAAGTACAGGTCTCGCCTGTCCCATGCTCGTCTCTCTGCCTTGATGCAAATTCACCTGTCGAAGCAGACCACTGAGACATATGACCCAAAGCCAGCTGTTGACCTGTGGATGGAGACAGCTAATCGGAGGCTCAACCAAGGACAAGGATGTGCATCTGCATCATCATCTACCATGCAGGAAGCTGAAGCAGAGACCAGTGGGGGAGACACTGAGGAGGACAATGGGGGCGACATTGCGGAGGACAGTGAGGAAGACCTTTAAGACTTCTAACATATGAGGTGAGTACCAAACACCATCTCCTGGTACTCACCTGAGTAACTCACTGAAAAAGTTATGTGCACCCCTGTTAATACACACCTTTCCATTAAAACTCACCTCCATTCATGGCTTCCTCCATCATCCACCCACATTCATACCCTACTCCAATGGAAATAACCCACTGATCCGCGCGCAGTTTGAATCCGTCCTCCAGGAAGGGCATTTATGATGAGTGCAAGTCACCAGTGAGGGGAAAAGGAGGAGAGTCAAAGGGAGAGTCCGTGAGGAAAAGAGTGTCCGCGACTTTAAACGTGTGGTGTATTCAGTCCCGTCAGCACGATTTGCCTGTTGGATGTTCATTCCCTGTCAGGCCCAGAAATGCACGGGATACATTTCAAAATAAAACTGCAGACCTCCACTGTTGAAGTCCCTACCGCCGCAGGCTCCACTCTCAGGACCGGAAATGCAAATGATACATTTCAAAATAAAATTGTGAATTTGTGAATGCACTTCCGGTTAAATAGTTTTCGTCACAAATCAATTAATTAGTGTTACGACGATATATAAAGGGGTATGAAAAGAAGTAACATAAAACCAGATTTTAAGGTTAATAAACAAAAGTATTTTATTAAATGAAAGTTCAGATCGTTTTAAACAAAAGGAGGTGAGGCAAAAGGGAACAAAGGGCGAGCGAGTGCTGTTAAACGAACAACCAAATATAACAAAAAGAGAACTCTAAACAGAGCCCATTTTCATCTAAGTAGCAAACAAAACGAGAAAGAAAAACCTCACTAACTAAGCTACTATCTAATAACAAAAAACACATCAAGAACAGCACTCCTAAACTAATGGGTCCAACAGAAATCTTCTCACGTGTAATCAGTAAATCAAACTAAACCCTGCCCAGTCCCAGACGAAATCAAACACCAAAACCTCCACAGTTACGGAATATACACAAACGAGTATCATCAGATACGTATAAACGAGGCGAGCTCACGAACACCACACAAACAACGAGTGAAGCTGCCACGATGCGGCTGCCGTTTAAATGCCCGTGATGCTGCTGCGTGGGCCCTCTCATTGGCGGCGCGGAAAGGATGCTGCACCAATCCTGCACAGCCACAGACGTGTTGTCCCCGCCTCCTCCAGTTGGGGCCAACCAGGGACCGGGAACCGCACACCTGCATTTACCTAGGGGAAAAACACTACCCACACCCACACCCACACACACGCGTGGGGCGAAATGGCGACAGTAGCAATTAGTAAACAATGATATCAAATCTTTCAATTCCTGGTCTATTATATATATTGTTTTTATAGTAAACTTTTGTTTGGTCAGTGCACACATTTTCTCTTAAGCTATTACTCATATTCATAAGCCAACATTGTGTACTATACAGAGTACTTCACTGCCTTTTCATTATCATTTAATTTGACTTTTTGCACTGCTCTTTTTCTATATATTTGTTTTTATATTAGTTTTTCTGTTGTATTATTCTGTATTTTTATTCTTAACCACCATAAATTTCACGTTTGGTTCTATGTCTATGCTAAATATATGCTTGTGCTGCTAGAACACCTAAGGACCACTAAATACTACCCTAACTCTTGAAATCTACAGTATAATCCAAGTCAAATTATTAAGTGATCAATGAGAACACACACACACACACACACACACACACTAGCCCTTTACTCTCAAAGTCACTCAGTGTGACATTCACAATATGCCAGATAATTAAAAAAAAAAGCTTCGGTATCAAGTTTCTATGTGGCTAGAAGTGGAGTCAGTCTTATAAGTCTGTCTCTTGCAAGAGACCTCATCCATGATTAAACTTGAGCTGAAGCTTGAGTCAGAAGCAGTAGACAGCGATCACTCAGAAAATTCTAAAGGAATAAGAAAAGATTTTATTCTGTTGGCTGTAGAGAGCATGATTTTACTTGCCTTTATATCTCACTGTCATTTGAAAAAAACTGTCAGCACCACATTGCCACTGAATATTTCTACATCAACTGTCTCTGTTGCATCCTTGTATATAACTTGGGCATCAGGCCAAATCTGACTGAAAAAGATGAGATGTACTCCTGAAGTCGGCACACTCTCTTGTCCGAGAATCACTGATTATGGAAAATACAGTTATCCACTGCTGTATAACCATTACATGGACCTTGTCGGGTTGCACAATTCATCGATTTCAGAATATGGCCTTGTGGAGGGGGCGTGGTGCATCAGCTGCAAGAGAGCTATTCCGAGACCTGTTCAGTTAACTAATCACTCTTCCTTTTAACAGTAGCATGCTGGACTGGAAACCCGTTCTCATTCCCAACGCGTAAAATACAGACGATTTGTCACGCCCCTTGACGTCTGATACCGACGTAAAAGGTACCCTTCCGTGTCTGTATGAAACGCTCTGGGTTGTCCATTGACTCCAGTATAATCCATTTGCGCTGGTAAGAGACGCTCAGAGCAGAGCTCCAGCCGTCCATTCACTCCAATAATAATAATCCGACCACAGCGATACATGACGCTGCAAGCTACAATCTGATTAGACAACCGAGGACCCTCTGCCCGGAACTGTTTTTCTCACTATGTTAGGGATTTCTTTTATTGATATCATCAACGTTTCTCAGCACAAACACGCCAAAGTGTCACTGATAATTCAACAATAAAATAGCTTCATGTTGTGGCCCTCAGTATGTTTTTTTTTCTCCTTCTAGCCTAAGAAATAAACTTTTATTTGTATGTTTTGGATTCTCCTTCTCCTTTCTCAGAGACAGGCCTAGTGACACATCCTGTTTGCTTCACACTGTGGTGCAATAACTGCTATTCTGCACAGAGCTTATCTAACACCAGGCAGCTGTTGCCGCATCCTGTTATCATTACAAAGCGCAGTTCAAAATAACACCTTTTGTTTCAACATTATTCTAAGCAAGCTTTAAGCATCAGTAGTCAAACTGCACATACTTTAAGATTCATATAAGCATTAAATGTATATTTCCACACTATGTTAAAGATTTCTTTTAATAATATCATCAACGTTTCTCAGCACAAACACGCCAAAGTGTCACTGATAATTCAACAATAAGATAGCTTCATGTTGTGGCCCTCAGTATGTTTTTTTTCTCTTTCTAGCCTGAGAAATAAACTTTTATTTGTATGTTTTGGATAGCGGAAAGGCCTACACTACTCATAAGGCTGGACCACCGACGATTTATGACGCCCCTTCACCTCTGATACACAATACGTAATGCATCTTGGGAGTCGTAGTAAACGTATGTTTCAAGTCAGGATCCTTCGACGAGAATTTCTCATCGTGACACGAGCCAGATCCCAGCCAAGTAAGTTGTGATAAACTCTGTGGGTAATTTGCATGTTGACAGAACTATTAATCAGTTATAAAATATTTTGAGAGAGCAGTCTGTGTACCAAGAGAACTACCTGTGCAACAGTTTGTTTTTTTTCTTTTGTAATGTATTCACATGTGAAAGACACTAGCTAACGTTAGTACTAGTTTATATTAGCATTGTAGTTTTAAAGCAGTCTTTAAATAATGTTATATATTCTGTACTATACTAAAAAATGTAATTGTATGCTTTTCTCGAACACCATACCTGATAATTCTCTTTCTCTTAATTCTAGACATTTTAGTATAACAAATACATATGTAAACATGTTATCAATATGAACACCAAGATTCTCATAAGAGCATACCTGAAGTGGTTAGCATCACCCTTGTACAAAGCTATATGTCACAGTACTAGGCTATGCTATGCGCTACAAAGTCAGAGAAGCAGTGTCATCAGAGGATTTAAGTTATTAGCTATCTGGAATTATACTCACACTCATTAATGTACAATGTAAAAAAAGCACTAAATCTCACACTACTTGTACTTATTGATTTGGGTCAGTGAGGGTGTCAGATGACTTATTTTATCCCAATATTTACAAGTTGTAACTTTGGTTTAAAAAAAATCTTAAGACATGCAAAAAAAAATCATTTTATGTTTATGTGTACTGTACAACCCTTTTTAATAAATATTTAATATTTTAAATTTTGCAGAATTACAAGCTTCACTAGAACAACATTCACAAGCAGCTAAAAACGGGACACCAGCAGCTGGACCATCCTCTGTGGAAAATGTTGATGCTGGACCAGTCCCAGTCCGAGAGACTTCCCGGTTTTAACCTGTGCCTGCCTGACTATCCATAAGCGTTTGTACTTGATTGATCTACACTAATTCAGCCACTGAATCTGCATTTGGCTCCAATTCCTCATGTTCCTGAGAAAAAGGAACATACTACCTGATACTACCTGGTCTTGCTGCCTTCCTGATGTTTACGTTCTTTTAAAATCCTAACAGCTCAATGTCTAACAGCTCCTTTATATATGCAAATTGTATGTCTTTCTGAATTAATTGTTTGTTTATATCATGTCTTTCAGGGAAATAAAGACATTAAAGTGAAGTGGAAGCCCTGCGCAAAATGGTAGATGTTTATATTGTTGAAAATAGTTATCACATCAATTTGAATTTATGCATTTGGACTAAAGTAGATTGGGAGCCAGAACTTTCAGCTATCAAGCTTCTTTTCTGTGGAACAAACTACCATTCAGGGTTCAGGAGGCAGACACGGTCAACACTTTTAAGAGTAGTAGTTATGCTGCTATAGGACTAGACTGCCTTCTTTCTTTCTTTCTTTCTTTTTTTCTTTCTCTCTCTCTCTCTCTCTCTCTCTCTCTCTCTCTCTCTCTCTCTCTCTCTCTCTCTCACCATCTATAAACATACATGTCTCATTAATGCATGTCACTAACTAAACTTCTTCCCTGGAGTTTCTGTGCTCTCTCGTCCAGCAGGTTCTTGTGGATCGTGGCTGCTGCTGTGGTCCTGCATGACGTCAACTACACATATTACTACTGTCATTATTGTTACCATATCTCCATTACAGTTTATAGTTAGTTAATGATTTGCTGCTGCTATGCATCTGTGTCTCTCTATCTCTATCACAGGTTCCACTGCTACTGTAATCATTTTATCATTCATTGTGATTCATTGTCATTTTATAAGTCATTGTAATTGTACAATATGTTTGTGTTGATTTGTCCTGTACACGTGACATCCATTGCACGTCTGTCTGTCCTGGGAGAAGGATCCCTCCTCTGTGGCTCTTCCTGAGGTTTCTTCCACCTTTTTTCCCTGTAAAAGGTTTTTTGTGGCAAGTTTTTCCTCACTCGAACCGAGGGTCTAAGGACAGAGGGTGTCACTCTCTGTACAGATTGTAAAATTTGATTTGATTTGACTAATTTGGATTAAAATGAAATTGTATAAAGCATGACATGAATATAGAAGATATTTCAACCTAGATATTCTTATGTCAAAACCTAACTTCCTTTTAACCTATATTGTGTGTGTGTGTGTGTGTGTGTGTGTGTGTGTGTGTGTGTGGTTGTTGTTGTTGTTGTTGTTTTCTTTTCCTGACAGTGGCAAAGTCTGGGATGACACATGGGAACCTGCGCAAGCTTATCTGTAAAACAGCCCACCACAGGTTGCAGAGTTGGCACCACAAGTTCCCAGTTCAAAGTTCAACATGTTGAAATTCACAATAGAAATAAAGTTAAAGTTCATCATAAAAGTTCAGAATAAAATATTTAATACACGTTTCAGTCAGTGTCAGTCTCTGTTTCACTCTATAACTGGCTTAAGTACATAAAACATCTATGAATCCAATAGATCAATAATATCTCACGTAATGTGTTCACAGCTCTTGATATCTCACATTTGTGGTCTACTTCTCATTACACACATACACACACACACGGAAAAAAAATAATAGAATCAAAATAGGACAATTAAATATTTGGCTGTGTAAGTACACAGTATAAGTAGGGTAGTAAAACATCAGTTTAGGAAGTCTATTGATCAAATGTTGATCTTAGAAAAATTATAGAGGAACATAGAGATAACATCATCTGAATAGTTTAACATCTTGTGTGCTGATGAAGGCTTGAATGGATCATTTATTTAACTCGATCAATAGTTTCATATCTATGACAATAATTTGATAGGTTAAACAAGGTTGGTTTAGGCCTGGCAATAGAGCATGCCTCCTGATAAGTATACTCAAATTTCAGACCCCTGCCTCAAAGCGCTGATGAGTTTATCCCAAAAAGGTGTTAAAGCCTTAACTAGTAGGCCTCATTGAGTACAGAACGGCTGACCTCTGACCCTTCCCAAGGGGCCACGGGTCTGAAACTCAGCACAGTGATTGTGGCCCACGTCCCGATACGCATACTCAAATTTCAGCCCCCTGCCTCAAAGCTTTGATGAGTTATCAGGAGATAGTGACCGGAAAAGAAGAGGGTCAGATTTGGGGGACTCACTAAAAAAACATCTTTTTGGCCGCCGCGCGGCAGCCTTTGACCCCAGGGGCCCCAGATTTGGAACAGAGGGTCCCCCGGGGGCCCTGAATAATGAACCGGTGAAAAAAAAACACAAGTCCAGTAGAATTTTTTTTGCTTTTGGATTCCTGAGCATTGGAGTCCTGTCAGAATCATGCAGTCTTATGCCCTCTGACCTGCGTGTAGGTTTTGGAGGACATGTGTTTCTACAAGTCACACGGGTCTGAAATTTTAATATGTTGTTCAGGGGCATGAGACGAGTGGATAGACGTTGGTCCGGTCCACATCGGCCCAGTACTTTTCGATGGGCGGGGACGAGAAAGGACGCCATTACACAAATCTGTGCTCTCGCCGCCACCACAAAAATGCACCGAACTGCATGAAACTCACTGTGCTATTCTAAATGGAGGTCTGGGTCAGGCTCCCAAAGTCCCAACTCTGTAGGCCTTCTAGAAAGCTAACTAGCTCTACAGTGATGGGATTGTGATGGGACCAAAAATACCAGCAGAAGGCTCCACGGCGTACGACAGTCAAATTTCAGCCTCCTGCCTCAAAGCGTTGAGTTATTCCCAAAAAGGTGTCCAGAACGGGTGAACTCTGACCTTTCCAAAGGGGGTAGGGGGGTGAAAATGGGGGCCCTAATCAGACCCTGCGTCCTGATACACATACTCAGATTTCAGCCTCCTGCCTTAAAGCGCTGATGAGTTATTCACAAACCAAACAGGTGTTTTTAAGCCTGAACTACTAGGCCTCGTTAAGTACAGAACGGCTGACCTCTGACCCTCCCGAAGGGCGCACGGGTCTGAAACTCAACACCGTGGTCGACCATGCTGTCCCAATGCGGGGGTGCGGATTTCAGGCCCCTATCTCAAAGCGTTGATGAGTTATCAGGGGATATGGCCTTGACCTTGGGGTCAGCTTGACATGTTCATTTTGGGAGCCTTTTTTGGGCGACCTCTAAAGGAGGAGGTCAGAATGGGGTAAGCTTTGCTTCAACCTAAAAGTGCGGGTGGGTCATTTTTGGGTCACCGTAATGTGGCTCATATGTTTTGTGACTGTCAATTCACCAGTGTGATGGCATGCTTTTTAATAAAACACACCCTAACAAATATGTCAATTCGACTTTGATGATTTCTTCGACAAAACACTGAACAAAACTCACATGGTGAGTGTGCTGCATGGTGCTTTTGTGATCCTTTGAGCAGCCCAGAAAGCTTTCCATGATACAATTGTTACTGTATATGAATATATACACAGTACAGATCCAGCGTAAACTGCACACAGGGAATTCCATTTTTCCTTCTCAAAAGGTCTGTTGATAACAAGGTCTAAAAACAGACATAAAAAGAACATTAAACAGAGAAGTGATTAACTTTTTATTTTATCAGTCATAATATCAATGGTGACACACACTGTCAATCTTCATCAGAAGTACTGAAGTCACTCTCAGCAGCATCCTCTGAATTTTCCTCCTCCTCCTCGTCCGTTTCCAGGAGTGGGTGGACACACACACGCAGTGTGCCAGTAAGCTAGTTATAGCTTAAAGATCCAGTGTCCTGGCCCGGCCCTTAAAGGCGCCTCACAGCCATCACCTTCTCAACGACCTCTCTTTTTGTCTTAGGGTCTGCAGCAGCTACAGTTTATCATCAGAAGGGAAAACATAGATTATGATTCAAGATCAGAAATTCCAACCACTGCTCAGATACTGGGTATTTGGTTAAACAGGATACATTTGAAATGTTTTAAAATGAAGAGCTTACGTTCACTTGTGTTCTGCCAGGGCCATACATCGGTCTGGATGAGGGCATCACTGGACATAATTTGCTTTGACGGTTCAGCTAGCTTGTTGTAATCGTCGACAGCAGCCACCAAGCGTTTTTTCTCATCCAAGATGACCTTGTGAATCCTATGTCGCCTCTTGTTGCTATCTGTAAATAATCATAAAAAAAGGTTCTTGTTTGCAAGAACATGCATCACATCCAGCTCAAAACAAACAAGGATCCGATTTTATTCGGTTTACAAAGCTGCTGTACATGTACCATATACATTTACAAACTGTAAAGGTATCAAACTGTCTATTTCAAGGAAACTGACGTACCAGTTTGCCTGTAAAGATTTTGTTTTTTAAACTCTGATGACGACAAGCTCCTCTATTCGTGCCTGCAGTGCTCCAAGGCTGCCATCAGTTTGATCCATTTCTATGTGAGAATAACATTAAGAGTACAGTAAGAGTAAAGTACATAAAACTCACAGCAATCAGTCTTTTTTTTTTTAGAACTTTTTATTTATTCACACAATTTTAACACATGAAGATGTACATAAAATTATATTAATCTCAGTTACAGTCATTCAAATCAACATCATTGCATACCCATATATATATACACACACAATACCTTTTCCCAGCAACCTTTACGCTGATACATATAGTGTTCCATGAAATACTCCTGCTACATCCCTTATAGTCAAATAATGCAGGTAATTCACTTAACAATCACAAACATTGATCGTTACTGAGATAAGAAAAGGAATTAAACTAATTTTACAATAATAATAATAGACATCCAAAATAACTTCACTCCAAAAATTAACAGAAATTAAAATGAAAAAGAAAAAGAAAAGAGGTGCTTAGTGTTCTGATATCATCCTTGTTATTGGTTCCCATCTTCTTTCAAATTTTCCCAGTTTCAGTTGCAATCTTGCTGTAGTTTTTTCCATAGTAAATACCTTCTTTACTCTGTCTCTCCACTGCGTTATATTGGGGGGTTGTGGTTTCAACCAAGAGGTTGTGATCATTTTCCTTGCTATCAGAAGCAAGACTTTCAGCAAGTAGTTGTGTTTTCTGTCAGTTAAAGCCTCAGGTATTATACCCAGTATGTATAGGCTTAGCTCAAAGCGTGTATCTATACCCAGAACTTTCTTTATTTCTTGTTGTATAGATTTCCAGAAATTTAGGAGTTTTGGGCAATCCCAAAATATATGAGTGAAATCACCCACTTTCCCACAACCCCTCCAACACAAATCAGATGTATTACTAAACTTTGAGGTAATAGAAGGGGTGTTAAAATAACGCATCCTTACCTTCCAGTCAAACTCCCTCCATGTTGGACTGTTGGTTAATTTATGTCCAGATCTGAATGTTTCCTCCCAATCATCGTCTGTTATTATTATGTTAGCTTCCAATTCCCACCTCTCTTTGACATCCATATTATTAACACTTAATTCATATTGTATTGCTTTGTACAATTTTGAAATAAGCCCTTTCTTTGATTCTCCCTCTGAATATGACATAAGCAATTTTTCAACTTTGGTCGGTTCTTTGCATATTTTTTCCCACTCACTATGTTTCTGGAGATAGTGTCTTAGTTGCAAATATTTATAAAAATCAGTATTCGGTAAGTTAAATTCCCGTTTGAGTTGGTCAAATGATTTCAAAATCTGCCCCTTAAAAATTTGTCCTATAAATATTAACCCTGTTTTTGTCCATTTCTCGAATCCTGTGTCCATTGTACATGGTCCAAAATCTGGGTTTTGAGCAATTTTTGTTGCCCTGCTCACAGAGCTTGATATATTTAATTTCTTTTGCATTGTCGACCATATTTTCATTGTTCAGATAATGCATTCATTTTGAATCTTAAATTTGTTTTGCATCATCTTAGACATAAATGGTAATGATTCCAAATGCACCTTTGGACAAGCCCTTTGTTCCATCTCCACCCATATTGTATTTTTATCTTTAGTCATCCATAATATGACCGCTCTAAGTTGAGCCGCCCAATAATAGTTCTTTAGATTTGGAAGATTTAAACCTCCCTTATCTTTGGAGGCTAGGAGTGTTTTATATTTAATTCGTGCTTTCTTGTTTTGCCATAAAAACTTTGCTATACATTTGTCCAACATAGTAAAGGTGGAGCCAGGGACCATAATTGGTAGAGATTGAAATAAGAATAATAACCTTGGCAAGATATTCATTCTTATTATTTCTACCCTCCCAATGAAAGTCAGGGGTAAAATCTCCCATCTATCCATATCCTTCTTAATTTCCTTTATTAATTTCCCATAATTTGCATCATACAACTGTGAAACATGTGGTGTAATAATTACACCCAGATATCTGAACCCCCTGTCCGTCCATTTAAAATCAACCTTTTCTTTCAGCTCTGCTGGGCAATTACCTGCGACCATCATAGCAGCTGATTTGCTTTCGTTGGTCAGATAGCCTGAGAGTTCTCCATATTCTTTGAGATTTTCCAAGAGAGCTGGTACCGATAGGGATGGGTTGTTCAGAAGTACAAGTAAATCGTCCGCGAATAAAGATACTTTATGTTCCACCCCTCCTTCATCCCTTATTCCCAATATTTGAGTGTTTTGCCTTATTGCTTCAGCCAGTGGCTCAATACTTACGGCAAACAATAGTGGACTCAAACAATCCCCTTGTCTCACTCCTCTCTTGAGGAAGAAAAAATCAGTCTTTTAAGCAGAATTTCAAGGGATATAGTAAGTTATATTAAACAGTAAATATTAAAACAGTAATCAAATGTTAATGGAGCCAATTTCACAGAAAAAATATATATATTCAGTAATAAAAATTAGGTTTGAGAAGCTGGACATGCTGTAGAAATGTGCTAATGGGGGTACCAAAGTCAACTTTTACCCTCTACAATAAATTGTGAGTGTTCCCTCTTGTAGTAGTGTTTAACTACATCACTTTTAAAAATAATAATGTTACCTCCATATCCTGAAGGAGTTCTTGGCACCCTGAAGTGCTTCCTCCAATTCAAGATCCTCTGAATCACTCTTTTTTCAAACTAAAGAGGAAAGAGATTTTGATAGAACTCAGTGACACAAAGAAACACAAAACACATAAATAAAGCAATCCAAATGATTTTCACTGTTTGCGCTCAGTTCAACAATGTTAGCAATTAACGTTAGCATTATGGGTTTGTACAGAGCTAGCAGAAGTAGAAAACTGCTTTTTAACATTACACACCATGCGATGCTATTTGCGCCAGGGCATACAATATTAGCAACGTGCAACTCCTTTAATGTTTGTAATAAATTAAATCCATCATCGGTGGATTAAAGAGCTAATGCTACAGTAGCCACGTGCAGTCGTAAGCTTACTCTACCGAGCACACTGACGGTAGCCATTTTTAAATGCCTTAAACTGTTACTTTGTGAGACTAGTGAATCAAGGTAATCTCTTTCTAAAACACTCACTTTCTCAAAGTTTTTTTTTTTTTTTTTTAAATAAACATACCTGCGTTAGAAGCAATTTCCTCCTTCACCATCTTCACCTTCTGCTCATGCTCCGTTTTATGCAGACCTGGGAAGATACCTTTTGCGTATCAGAGGTGAAGGGGCATGACAAATCGTCGGTGGTCGAGCCTTATGGGTAGTGTAGGCCTTTCCGCTATCCAAAACATTAAAAAAAAAAGTTTATTTCTCAGGCTAGAAGGAGAAAAAAAAAAAACACACACTGAGGAAACTATCTTATTGTTGAATTATCAGTGACACTTTGGCGTGTTTGTGCTGAGAAACGTTGATGATATCAATAAAAGAAATTCTTAACATAGTGAGAAAAACAGTTCCGGGCAGAGGGTCCTCGGTTGTCCAATGAGATTGTAGCTTGCAGCGTCATGTATCGCTGTGGTCAGATTATTATTATTGGAGTGAATGGACGGCTGGAGCTCTGCTCTGAGCGTCTCTTACCAGCGCAAACGGATTATACTGGAGTCAATTGACAACCCAGAGCTTTTTATACAGATGCGGAAGGGTACCTTTTACGTCGGTATCAGACGTCAAGGGGCGTGACAAATCGTCGGTATTTTACGCGTTGGGAATGAGAACGGGTTCGGACTGGAGGGGGGGACAAGGAGGAACAGATGCCTGCGAGCGGCAGGTGTGTCTTTGTGCTGAGTAGGACTCTCAGTGGCAACAGACTTGCTACAGGCCTACTTACAATATTTTTTAAATGGCTAAATATGTCAAAATACCATCATGCAGCAGAGATGTGTGGCACACACATCATATTAAACAGACTTAAAAATAAATATTATGTTAATGAGAACAATGAGCATTCCATCTACTGTGACTTAAGTCAAAATAATTGCAGTTACATCAAAATCATGCCACCCTAAGAGAGTCCTCTAGAAGCATTAATACATCTACAACATTAAGGAGCTTGCAGAAAGGTTACAAACATGCATTTTTCTAAATATGTACCCTTGTCATGAAATTGCAGAAAGTCCCTGTCACACAGACAACAGGTGAAACATGCGAGTCTGCATCTGAGGACATGTGGTGCCCCGTTCATGTTCAACCACAGTGAAGGCTAACTAACGGTTAGCTCACTTGGTCAAATTTGCTGTTCAGTCCTGGCAACAAACAACATAGATGTTTCATCATACATACTGCATTTCACAAAATCAATTAATTTGTTTGAGTAAGTTTCTAAACTTAAATTGCACTTACCGTTGTAATGGGTGTGAAAACAGCACAGACTGAGATCAGAGTTGGAACAAAACAGACTGAGCAAACAGGGTTGCACAAATCCACAGCAGGTGAAGGAAGAAACATAGTTCTTTGTTACAACCTCTCTATTGCATGAAAGTCCATACACAGGAAATAGTCCAAACAGAGCCAGCCAAAATGCTCCATCTTTCTAGCAGAAATCTCCAGGGAGGAAATCCAGGCAAACAGGAGACAGGCATAGGAGTCCGGAGGTATCAGCAGTGAGGAGGCTTTGATAGAGATTTGAAGGTGGAGAAAGTGACACTGTTTTGAGGTCATTAACTAGTTTAGATTTTCAGCAGCTGTGAGCTTGGTGCACAGTGATTGGAGGGTATCATTCAACCATGGGTGAGATTGGTTGGATCCAGCCGGCCTCGTAGATAGAGGACACAGTTTGTCCAGACATGAGTTCAGAGTGGAGCAGAGTGAGGCAGTGGCATCATTACCTTCAGAAAGGAGAATGTGCTGAGCGGAGGTAGAGCAGAGGCAACAATAGAGAAGTGGGTTGGAGATAAGTTGTTCTGACAGTGACATTAAACTGGACAAAAAAGTGATCTGATAGGTGGAGAGGTGTTACCACCATGGCATCTGTGGCACACAGATGCCATGGTTGTAACAGTTTTGAGCAAGTTTTGAGTAAGAATCAAGTCAAGCTTTTTGCCAGTTTTGTGAGTAGGAGGACTGTGGACCACCTGGAGGTTGAAGGAATGTATCAATGACATAAAGTCTGCTGAGTCTGGACTGTCTAAGTGGATGTTCATGTCACCCAGGATGAGCCATAATCAGGGATGCATGACAGCAGGGTATCTAGCTCATTCATAAAGCTACCCAGTTGGCCTGGTGGACGGTAAATGACAACAACGTAGGCCTTAACTGGGGACATTACTGCAATGGTGTGATATTAGAATGTGTCATAATTGGTGAAATGCGACAGTAGAGTGAATTTCTATTTGTTGGAAATTAGCAGGCCAGGCCTGTTGTGGAGAAATTGCTGAAATAAATGGTCAGTGGTGAGGTCAGGAGGGAAGAGTTCAGGAGCCTCTAATGTCTTATGCTGTAATATTTATTGATACTTGGCAAAGGAGAATTAGAGACACTCTCATGGCGCATCAGAAGTGCCTCAGTCGGTCTCACATTCTGCCAAACTCATGGTGGTGAATAGACATTAAACCCCAAGATAACACCACAAATACTATACACCCAGGATTAGCCAAAGAGAATGTCCTTACCCGTGTTAGTATTACTGTCAGCACATTCTAGGCTGGAGATACAGATGTCTCTTTACCTAGATTGGAACGTCAACGGCAAGCTATCTATTATGTCTATTGGCAACAATAGATCTTGGACCCTGGCCACCACAGTGTTGAGATAGACTGGCACTTACTGTTCTCAACCAAAGCCAAACAACTAATACTACTGAGATCCTCAAGGGGGGTTGTGATGAGTATAACCCTTGACTAACTTAACATTCTGGAAATGGGCCCCTGGAAGGCCACCACAAATCAAAAGAGTTTCTTCTGTTTCATTGACTCCAGCTCTCCAGCTGAAATGCCACAGTATTGACCCTTCTCAGCTCTGCCATCTAAGGAGAAGAGAAAAAATAGTCTCAAACCAACTCTTCAGGTCTTTAAACTATTTCAAGGGAACTTCACATTTTGAACCTCATTTCAATTCAGTGACCTTTTTGCTGGAGCGGTCAGTGTTTGGATCCATTCCTGCAAGAGATTGCTTCCTGAATCGAAATGCAATCATGTCAGAGCAGAAGCTTTGCCCCCCTTCTGATCTCATGAAAGAGCTCAGTTTGCCTTTGCTGTATGTTCCTTCTCCTCAAAATCCAACTGTACTACTGTCAAATTCACGTTCTTATTAGTCGTTTTGCATTAGAAAACAGATTTTCCCCCATTAAGCAAATCACTTGTAAAAACAACCTCAACTGTACTATCCACCTTATTCAAAAACAGCATGCAGATTATTATTATTTTTTTTTTTCAGTATTTTTAGGTTGATCAACATTGGCCCACAAATCAGCCCTCCTGGTCCATATACACTTTGAGCCCCTCCCAGTAGCCTTGGTGGTGGATTTGACAAGCAAGTGTAGATTTTGCAGAGTAAAAGTTCCTAGGCCAATACTAGTTCAATTAGGAGAACCTGTGAGTGTTTCTATTTGTTGGAAATTAGCAGACCACAGATAGGAGCGAGTACATATCCCCCTGATGGATCTGTAGGAGAAAATTGTCGGAGCAATGTTGATCATCCAATCGTACACCCAGGTTCCTTGCAATCTGAGCCAGGACACCACAATGTTCTCAGAAGTCATGGATGGAAGTTGACCTCCCTGGAGAGAAAAGCATCTTGAGGCAGTGTGCATACATCCATTTATGGACTTGATGTCACTCAGACATGCAGTGGTTTGTGCTGTCACCTGGATTTCAGGGTGGTATTTGACTCCACTGTGTCAGCTAAAGATCTGAAGAGTTCTGCTGTGATTTATTTGATGAATGAACATGTATTCATAAGTTAATAATTAATGTGAGAATGAGAATGGAAATACAGTTAAACAATAAGGCTAAGGCTACAATTTGATTTGAACATAATTTAAAGATAAAAATGCATATGTTACATAAAGTGACTACCCACAATTCCCTTAGGGGTAAAAGTGAAAGGGATGACAGGGTAACTTCCTGTGTGTTTTTTGTTGTTAGCAACCAAACAACATGTCAATACCTTTGGTGCTGGGAAATAAAGCCAATGTGGAAGTGCTAAAAACTGTAATTCCTTGAGCAACCACTTCAGACAGGCTGCAGAAGTGAGTCAGTCTCCATAAGCGCCCATATTAAAATGTTCGATTTCACTTTAACAGCCACAGGCAATGGATTTGGTCTCTATAGCTAATTTCACTGTCCATGACAACTGTGAGGGGGGTGATTTTTTTTTTTTTTTTTAACTCACCAGTTACAATGACATTAAGGCTTGAAGTTACACATAATTAACAGCGTGACCACTTGATTAAATTGCCACTAGTCCCATAAAAAAATATTATGTTATGATTGATTTTCTATCTGGATGCGCTTTTGCCAGAAGATGTCAGTGCATGGGCATAGCCTGTTTTAGTAGACTTTTGTGGTTTGATTGATTGTTTAGGATATTGAGTTTTGAAAGTCAAATGAATCATACTAATGGATTAACAGTTAATAAATAAATAAATAAATAAATAAATAGATTTGTTCAGAGAAAACGGTTATTCTTTAATATATATATTTATTGCCTAGATTAAAAATTTTAGAGCTTTGTCAATGTTTATATTTTTGAGAAATACAGTGTTCAGTGATCATTACATAAATTATATTATTACTGTGGTTTGGATGACCTGACTTCCTTTCAAGTCATAAGACAGGCAGCAGACAAATACTGTTTAATTTAGGTGACACAGGTATACCACACAGTCAGACACAACATCAGCTACAACAGTGTTGACTGTGCACATAAACTGAATCAAAAGATTATACCGGATTCAAAAATTGTAAAAAAAATAAAATAAAAAATACTGTAGGGAGAACAAAGGCAGAGGCAGTGGTTAAAGATGTCTTTGCTCCAATGGCAGTGAGTGATGTTCTCAAGGCCCAGACAGATGCATCAAATAAAGGCAACAGGAAGACGTTTCCCCCTGCTGTTCAATACTACAGTCCAGAATGTGGGGTCACCAAAAAAATGCTGGATTTCATGGAAAATGGAGATGAGTCCCAGCCCCACAGGAGTCAGGCCTGTTGTGGTCATGGCCCCAAGGAGCCGTGGTGGGCATCCCTTATTTTCATTTCTGAAAGGTGGCAACCCTAAGGTAGGTGCCGTTACAGATGGCTTATTAGAGCACCCAGGCGTCATTCCACCGCCTCACCATCACCTTTGCTGATTTTTAGATTGTCCAGGCAGCAGAATAAGCAGTATATCCAACGTGGTGGTGGCCAGCATCTGTGAAAGATGCTGGCTGTGCTGTCAGAAAAGGAAGTCAGCTATTTATTCTTTTCTCATCCTTGATGCAGCGTACTCCACTCCACGTTTAATAATTATAACCACCTGCCTTCTCATCTAAGTGACTGCCAGATTTCAGCACAGTAGCCCATCAGTTAAGCTACCAGGGAGGTTCAAAGTAAAGAAAAGACCTTTGCAAATGATGATGTCTATAATCAACGAGAGAGCGAGCCTGCTCAAAAGCCATGCAGCAAATCACATTTCTCCAGTGACATGAAAATAAAGAAAATCAGGCATAGTATCTGCTGCTGCCTCACATGCAGTTACTCAGAAGACACTAAATTGTCTGTTTTGTGATAGTGCTGAACACAAATCTGAAAAATGTCCAGACCACCAGGTTGCAGCATGTAAGGAGAAGCTAATATCCTCTGTATATTTAGGACCTAAACATATCAAATCAAATCAAATCAAATCAATTTTATTTGTATAGCCCAAAGTCACAAAGTACATTTGCCTCAGAGGGCTTTACAATCTGTACAGGGGGTGACACCCTCTGTCCTTAGACCCTCGGTTCGAGTGAGGAAAAACTTGCCCACAAAAACCCTTTTAACAGGGAAGAAACCTCAGGAAGAGCCACAGAGGAGGGATCCCTCTCCCAGGACGGACAGACATGCAATGGATGTCACGTGTACAGGACAAATCAACACAAACATATTGTACAATGACTGATAAAATGACAATGAATTATAATGAATGATAAAAATGATTACAGTAATAGATATGGTAGTAATAATGACAGTAATAATATATGTAGTGGGCGTCATGCAGGATCACAGCAGCAGCCACGATCCACGAGAACCTGCTGGACGACAGAGCACAGAAACTCCGGGGAAGTTTGGTTAGTAACATGCATTAATGAGACATGTCCACAGATGGAGAGATATGGAGAGATATGGAGAGATATAGAGATATAGATATAGAGAGAGTGAGATATAGAGAAATATAGAGAGATATATATAGAGAGAGATGGATATATATATATATATATAGAGAGAGAGAGAGAGAGAGAGAGAGAGAGAGAGAGAGAGAGAGAGAGAGAAAGAGAGAGAGAGAGAGAGAGAGAGAGAGAGAGAGAGAGAGAGAGAGAGAGAGAGAGTTTTCGGTAAGGGAGATGTGTGCATCTTCAACCAATACCGTGCCTGGCTAGGCATAACCCTCGGTGGGGTCCCCCGGCAGTGTAATCCTATGGCAGCATAACTAAGGGATGACCTGAGCCAGCCCTAACTATAGGCTTTATCAAAAAGGAAAGTCTTAAGTCTATTCTTAAAGGTGTTGACCGTGTCTGCCTCCCGAACCCAGAAAGGTAGTTTGTTCCACAGAAGAGGAGCCTGATAGCTGAAAGCTCTGGCTCCCAATCTACTTTTGGAAACTATAGGAACCACAAGGAACCCAGCGTCCTGAGAGCGCAGTGTTCTAGAGGGGTAATAAGGTATTATGAGCTCTTTTAGATAAGATGGTGCCTGACCATGAAGAGCTTTGTAAGTAAGGAGAAGAATTTTAAATTCTATTCTAGATTTAATAGGTAGCCAATGCAAGGAAGCCAAAATGGGAGAGATGTGATCTCTGATCTTGGTTCCTGTCAGAACACGTGCAGCAGCATTCTGAATTAACTGCAAAGTCCTAAGAGACTTATTAGAGCAGCCTGATAACAAAGAGTTACAATAGTCCAGCCTTGAAGTAACAAATGCGTGGACTAGTTTTTCTGCATCCGCCTGAGAGACAATGCGTCTGATTTTAGCGATGTTACGTAAGTGGAAGAATGCAGTCCTCGAAATTTGTTTTATGTGGACGTTAAAGGACAAATCCTGATCAAAAACAACTCCAAGATTCTTTACAGTGGAGCTGGAGGCCAGGGTGATCCCATCTAAAGTAACTAAGTCTCTAGAAAGAGAGTTTCTGAGGTGTTTGGGTCCAATTACAAGAACTTCAGTTTTGTCTGAATTTAACATCAAAAAATTGTAGGTCATCCAACTTTTTATATCCTTAAGGCATGCTTGGAGTTTAGTTAACTGATTGGTTGCATCAGGCTTGATCGATAAATATAATTGGGTGTCGTCAGCATAACAATGAAAATTGATAGAGTGATTCCTAATAATGTTCCCTAAAGGAAGCATATATAAACTGAATAGAAGTGGTCCAAGTACAGAACCTTGTGGGACTCCATGACAAACTTTGGTCTGCATGGAGGATTCATCATTGACGTGAACAAACTGAGATCGATCTAAAAAGTACGATTTAAACCAGCTTAGGGCGGTTCCTTTGATGCCAATTCGATGTTCCAGTCTCTGTAAAAGAATTTGATGGTCAATGGTGTCAAATGCAGCACTAAGATCTAACAGGACAAGTACAGAGATGAGTCCTTTGTCTGATGCCATTAGGAGGTCATTTGTAACTTTGACTAATGCGGTCTCTGTGCTATGATGCACTCTAAATCCTGACTGAAAATCCTCAAATAGACTATTGTTATGGAGAAAGTCACACAGCTGATTAGCTACAGCTTTCTCAAGTATCTTAGACAGAAAGGGAAGGTTTGATATCGGTCTGTAGTTGGCTAAGACCTCTGGGTCTAGAGTGGGCTTTTTAAGAAGAGGTTTAATTACAGCTACCTTAAAGGACTGTGGTACATATCCTGATAATAAAGACAGATTAATCATATCCAATAACGAATTACTAACTACAGGTAAAACATCCTTGAGCAACCTGGTTGGGATGGAGTCTAAGAGACAGGATGACGGCTTAGCTGCAGAAATGATTAAAGTTATTTGATGAAGGTCGATGGGGGAAAAACAGTCTAAATACATATCAGGTTTTACAGCTGTTTCAAAACTTGCTGTATCAGAATGCAGATCAATGCCTGTTGAGGGCAAGAGGTGATGGATTTTGTCTCTAATAGTTATAATCTTATCATTAAAGAAGCTCATGAAGTCATTGCTACTTAGACCTAAAGGAATAGATGGTTCAGTAGAGCTGTGATTCTCTGTTAGCCTGGCTACAGTGCTGAAGAGAAACCTGGGGTTGTTCTTATTCTCCTCAATTAAAGAAGAGTAATAGGCTGCTCTGGCATTACGGAGAGCCTTCCTGTATGTTTTGAGATTATCTTGCCAGACTAGATGAGATTCTTCCAGTTTAGTGGCACGCCATTTGCGTTCAGATTTACGTGCCTCTTGCTTTAATTTACGAGTCTGCTGGCTATACCATGGTGCTAGCCTTCTTTGTTTAATTATCTTCTTTTTCAGAGGTGCAATAGAGTCTAGAGTTGTCCGTAATGAGCCTGTAATACTATCAACAAGATGGTCTATTTGTGGGTGGCTAAAGGAAGTAGACAAGTCCTCTGTTACAGTTAGACATGGCATTTGATTCAATGCTGAAGGAATCACTTCCTTAAATTTGGCTACAGCACTATCAGATAAACATCTGCTGTAGAAGCTTCTACACAAAGGCTTATAGTCCGGTAGTATGAACTCAAAGGTTATTAAAAAATGGTCAGACAGAAGAGGATTCTGTGGGAAGACTATTATATTATCAATTTCAATGCCATATGAAAGAACAAGATCAAGAGTGTGGTTCAGACAATGAGTCGGTTTATTTACACTTTGACAAAAGCCAATTGAGTCTAATAGAGAGATAAACGCAGTACTAAGACTATCATTGTGGTTGTCCACATGAATGTTAAAATCACCTACAATAATTACTTTATCTGTTTTAAGGATCAAGCCTGATGCAAATTCTGCAAATTCAGATAAAAATTCAGAATAAGGACCTGGAGCTCGATATACTGTAACAAATAAAATTGGCTGTAAAGTTTTCCAGGTTGGGTGAGTGAGGCTAAGGACAAGACTTTCAAATGAATTATAATTTAGTTTAGGTTTGGGATTTATTAATAGACTTGAGTCAAATATGGCTCCAACTCCACCACCTCGACCAGTACTTCGAGGAACATGAGTATTATAATGACTCGGAGGAGTGGATTCATTTAAGCTAACATATTCATCCTCCTGCAGCCAGGTTTCAGTGAGGCAAAACAAATCAATATCATAGTCAGATATTAATTCATTGACTAAGACAGCTTTAGATGACAAAGACCTGATATTCAATAGTCCACATTTAATTCTCTTATTTTGGACTGTTGGAGATGTTGATTTAATTTGTATTAAGTTTTTATGATGAACTCCTCTTCTGTTTGTTTTATCTTTAAATAATGTAGGTGGACGGGGGACAGACACAGTCTCTATACTAAAGGACTGGGTGGGCAACTGCTCTAATGGAGGCGCAGAGAAGCGTGTAAGACTGCAGCTCTGCTTCCTGGTCTCAACTCTGGGTTGTCGACATGATTTTGGTCAGCTAATAAACTTGGCCATATTTCTAGATATGAGAGCTGCTCCATCCAAAGTGGGATGGATGCCGTCTCTCCCAATCAGACCAGGTTTTCCCCAGAAAGGTGTCCAATTGTCTATGAAGCCCACATCGTTTGCTGGACACCACCTCGACAGCCAGCGGTGAAATGACGACATGCGGCTAAACATGTCATCACTGGTCACATTGGGGAGGGGACCAGAGAAAACTACGGAGTCCGACATCGTTTTGGCGTATTCACACACCGATGAAACATTAATTTTAGTGACCTCCGATTGGCGTAACCGGGTGTCATTACCGCCGACGTGAATAACAATCTTACTGTATTTACGCTTATCCTTAGCCAGCAGTTTAAAAAAAGACTCGATGTCGCCCGCTCTGGCCCCCGGGATGCATTTAACTATGGCCCCCGGTGTTGCTAACTTCACGTTTCGGACTATGGAGCTGCCAATGCCCAGAGTTGGCCTCTCAGCGGGTGTGTCGCTGAGTGGGGAAAATCTGTTAGAAACGTGGAGCGGTTGGTGGTGTACCGCGGGCTTCAGTTTGGGGCTATGCCTCCTTCGGACAGTCACCCAGCCTCCCGGCTGCTCGGGAACTACCGGGGGGCGGCTAACTGAAGCTACCTGTGGCTGTACCACACCGGCTACAGGGGACTGGCTAACTATAGCAGCTACTGACTGTTCGGTGGTGCGGTACCGTGCCTCTAACTCACTGACCCTCTCACCAGGTTCTGCAGAGTAAAGGGCATGTAATGGGTAACATGTGGAGCCCGGCATCACGTAGCCATATGTGAGGAAAATAATACACCTCCACCTGGCTTCTGAAAATACAGACACTGTCATTTCCTCAGTTGTTCCCCAAACAGCAAAGATGAAACCTGACAATAAAAACACCATGCTGCTACAGACTGGCCTGACTAAGGCATGGGTTGTGGGCCCAGCAGGTAGGAAGGTAGTCCGTTGCTTACTAGATGGAGGCAGTCAGGGAAGCTTAGTGCACGAGAAAATGGTAAATAGTAAATGGACTATAATTATATAGCACCTTTCTAGTCTCCTGACCACTCAAAGCACACTACATATCTCAATCACCCATTCACACTGATATCATTGGCTGCCATGCAAGGTGCTCATCAGTTTTTAGGGGCTAACTATTCATACTCATCCACACAGCAGCCTTCGGGAGCCACAGTATAGCTATAGCGTGCGCACGAAATACTAATTCATAATAATAATAATATCATTCTTGGACAGCTGGGTAAGCAAATCGAGCACACCTTCTCTAGAACCTGCAATAGCCTACATACAGAGGACAGTGATGTCCTTAAAATCTGTTTAAAGTCAAAATAAATATGTGTTTTGAGTTTGTCAGACTAAAGAAGAAAGTGTTACCGGCAGCACGGCGGCGGTGTGCCAGGTGATCACACCCACGCAGGTGTCTCTTGTATGTGTGTGCCGTTATCAAGACACGTAAACTCAGATCTGACAACATGTAGAGCAACAGAATCTTAAATTAATCCCCTCCTCCCAGTCACTGTAATACTCATATTCCTCGAAGTACTTGTTGAGGTGGTGGAGGTGGAGCCATATTTGACTCAAGTCTATTAATAAATCCCAAACCTCCTAAGCAGCCACGATCCATGAGAACCTGCTGGACAAGAGAGCACAAAAACTCTGGGGAAGAAGATTAGTTAGTAAGATGCATTAACATGCATTAATGAGACATGTATGATTACAGATTGTGAGGGAGAGAGAGAGAGAGAGAGAGAGAGAGAGAGAGAGAGAAGGTTCGAGTAGAGTTTTCAGTAACGGGAGATGTGACTACATCTTCAACTAATACCTTAATTTTGAAAGAGGGAGGGAGGTGGAGTCCCCTGGCAGTCTAGTCCTATGGCAGCATAACTAAGGGATGACCTGAGCCAGCCCTAACTATAAGCTTTACCAAAAAAAGAAAGTCTTAAGTCTATTCTTAAAAGTGTTGACAGTGTCTGCCTCCCGAACCCAGAATGGTAGTTTGTTCCACAGAAGAGGAGCCTGATAGCTGAAAGCTCTGGCTCCAAATCTACTTTTGGAGACTATAGGAACCACAAGGAACCTAGCGTCCTGAGAGCGCAGTGTTCTAGAGGGGTAGTAAGATATTATGAGCTCTTTTAGATATGATGGTGCCTGACCATGAAGAGATTTGTAAGTAAGGAGAAGAATTTTAAATTATATTGTAGATTTAACAATGCAAGGAAGCCAAAATGGGAGAGATGTGATCTCTGATCTTGGTTCCTGTCAGAACACATGCAGCAGCATTCTGAATTAACTGCAAAGTCCTAAGAGACTTATTAGAGCAGCCTGATAACAAAGAGTTACAATAGTCCAGCCTAGAAGTAACAAATGCGTGGACTAGTTTTTCTGCATCCGCCTGAGAGACAATGCGTCTGATTTTAGCGATGTTACGTAAGTGGAAGAATGCAGTCCTCGAAATTTGTTTTATGTGGACGTTAAAGGACAAATCCTGATCAAAAACAACTCCAAGATTGTGGGACTCCATGACAAACTTTGGTGTGCAAGGAGGATTTATCATTGATGTGAACAAAGAGATCAATCTAAGAAATACGACTTAACCTAGCTTAGGGCTGTTCCTTTGATGCCAATTTGATATCAACATATATCCCCAGTACACAGTTATTCACATTCGTAGGATGTATGAAAGTACAGTAGCTTAGCTTTGAAGTTTAGCTAGTTGGGAAAAAGCATTGCCTACATTTTTCTGCCAACATTTGGTGGTAGAAGTAGCGGTAGATGGTTTTGTTTGCAGACAAATAAAATATATTATCTGAAATACATTACTCTGTTCAGACTGTTGACACCTGCTGTTATCGTCTTCATTGAAAATGTTGTTTCATGCCTCATTTCACAGCTGTGCTGGCAAAACATCACCCCCTATAGTGCAATACTCCTTTGGTATATTGATTATTATTATAATAAGGAGACACTTTGAAAAAAAAATCTGATTTTACCACCTTTAGGAAACATGAAATGAACAAAACAATAATTTCCCAAACTGACAACCTGGCTAGAATACATGTTGAGGGGTCAATTATTGACACTGGATAGGTTGTCAGCTTGTACCCTGAGGTGTCCACATAAGTTACAATATCAATTTTGGCCCCCTGAGTCATTTAAGGTTGATACTAACATATTTTTGGAAGAAATTACATCAAAAATGGGAAAATGAAAATAGTGGTTTGATATAAATAAGTTCTCATTAAATTTGGACAAAACAAACACATCATGTTGTTTGGTAATTCTAAAATAAACATAAAAACAATGTTTTATGAAAAGGAGGGTGGTTACAATTTAAGGGGAGAGCTTAAATGAAAGAATCTGTTTTCGTACAACCATGAAGGATAACCATGAAGGGAGAAACACAGAGACACACACAGCAGCATTCTGCAGCCCCATGAATCCCAAAGTATGAGAATACCCACAGCATTGGATGTTGTCTTGAGTCTGAGCTTGATGAACACATGAAGTGCACAGTTGCAGGCGTGTTGGGCCTTCTGCGCACTCTTAGTATGGCTGTCTGACATGGAACAATATCGCCCCCTTCTGGCAAAATGATCAAACACTGGGAGGAAAATCACTACCAATCCTAATTCGGCTGGATTAGGTAGATCTGGTCTGCAGTAGATGCACTATGATCCACCTTGACACATTTTGCAAACAAAACAGAAGAGAGACAAACAGTTGGAGCACACAGCAGAATAACTATGTTCACCTCAAAAGGATTTACAGCACACACACACACACACACACACACACACACACACACACACACACACACACACACACACTCAATCAACACCAACAGTATCTGTCACCTGAATTTACAGGACACAAATACTCAAAGCTCAAGAACTGGAAAGAAATGCACCTGGATCTCAACAAAGTGATATACAGCAGGTACACTCAACACCAACAGCATAAACACCACACACAACCACAACAGAGTGACCTTAAGGCACCCTGTTATTCCCAACTTGTCCGCTGACGTTCAATGAACTTTCACTTCCGGGGAGAAGGTTTGCTATTTCATTGTTGTTATATTTTATTTTGTTTTTGTTTGTTTGTTTGTTTTTTAACCACATTTTTCTCATCATGCTGGCTCATCTGGCATTTGCCTGAATTCAGAAAATTAATCTTCTCTGTCTTAAAGGCTGGCATGGTTCATACTTTTATTTCCCGGGGTCTACTATAATGTTTAACATGCTTAAATGTTAAAAAAAATAAAAATAATAACAAAAACCTTATTGTTATTCTGTCCATTGCACCTCCACCCACCAGTTTCAAAAACAGAACCTGTTTCTGGTCATTCAACATTGTACATCTAGAGGCAAATGTTTGTTTGGCCACACTATGCAATTTTCTATTTAGTTTTTTCATTAACAGGATAGGCTGCATTTCTCTTATTAAATACATACATTTAATAAAACACTCAAAGTAAAACTGAATAACTGCACTTGTCATTTATATTTTTCAATTTTGTTTTTGTCTGAAGCTGCAAGTTCAAGTGTTTATATTGCATTCTTTGTATTTGTCCACTAGGTGTCACCAAACCTGCAGTATGAAAACATTTCCTCTTCATGTAGCAGAACAATAAAAGATACAAATAGTTCTAGTTTAACTTGTCTACATTATTATCTATTCATCAATATAATAATAAGTGTATAATAATAACGAGTGTGCAAAGCAACTTCAACATTGCGCCAATTTATTGATCTTTGTCGATTATGAAAAACCTAGAATATGATTGTGATGAATTGGAACATTATAAAGAATTTATTAGGCTAAATATTTCAGACAAAATACAAATTGATGAGATGATGAAAAGGATAATCCTTCATAATAAATGACAAATATTTTTGCTGTCCTGTTGAGCTGTACTTAAAACAGATTTTTAACTTGGTGAATTAAAAAAAAAAAAATCTAATTTTTTAATATAAAATGTAAAGTCCTCACTCATGAGATCTAAGCTCGTATCTGGAACAAGTGGTAAGATGGTCGACAAGAATGACTTCTAGTTCAAGTGATGTGTTGGTCGTGAGCAAGATGTTCTTTTTCTTTTTTTTTCTTTTTTTTTAAACTTTTCTCTTTAGGAAAAGTACCTGCAGGCATGCTGTGCAACCAATCATGTGAGGATTGACAAGGATCATACCACCAAGCAGGGAGGGGCGGAGGTAGCAGCGCTGAGATGGTGACAGGAGCAAGAGGAGGGAGAGGCACTGAGAGAGAGAGGAGTGAAGACAAGAGAGGAGTGCAAATTAATTAACAAACACATTTACAGTAGTGCTGTATTAAATTTCTCTCTTTTCAGTACTTTACTTTTTTTGTTAGGTGTGTGTGTTCAAATAAAAAAATTGCTGTCCTTTTTTTATTTCTATGCTTAGGTTTTTATAGGTGTTTCTATCTGCTTTGTGTAGGAGAGTGGTTGTTGAGGCAAGTTAGTGAAATTATTGGGTGGTTTCAGAGAGTTACAGGGGATTTTACAACTGTAAATGCAGTTGGCTACAGCAAATTATTGAAATTCAAGTGATACATATGTTCAAATACAAATCACAAGTTAAAACAGCGCTAAATTTGGCTGAATTATAAATATAGGTGGTAAAATGAAGAGCTGTTTGGGAGCCGAAAGAGCCAGCTCTTCTTGGTGAGCTGAGCCAAATGATCCAGCTCACTAAAAAGAGTCAAAACTCCCATCACTACAAGGATTGAGGAGGGAGGAAACCTTTTCCTCACTCAGTTCATCTGTCACCAAGTCAAGCATAAAAGTCTGTTCTTCCATGTTGTCAGATTCTTCATGGATTTAAGATTGTTCTTGTTCCATTGGACTTCTTTGCCTTCATCAGACCAATTCACTGAATTTGGTTAATAGCAGTTTATGTGAGAATGTTTTTCATTGTTAGAAAGTGGTGTACTGCTTGTTACGACCAGCTCGTTGGAAAGGGAAAAGGGAAGTAACATAAAAATACCCAGGTGTTATGAGGTTTAAAAGTTGTTTTTAATTAACAAAAGGCGCTTGTTTTAACAAGGAATGACAACAAAAAGAGAGGCAAATACTAAGGGTCCTTCAAAACCAAATTAAAATGAGAACAAAGAAAGACTCCAACAGAGCTATTGTCTTAAATACAAAAACACCCACTACCCCAAAATAACCCGCACAATCAAAACAGCACCCAAACTAAGGTATCTAACAGTAACATCTAACATGTAACAAAAACTCAACCTAGTGCCTCACAAATCCGAAGTCTCTAACAAGGTTCACAGTCTAGCAAGGATTCCAAGCACACAGAGCAACAGCACAGGAGCTCGGCTGGTTACAGCTGGCTCCAGAATGTTGGGTCCACCTGCTTCTTATACCCCAACTTCTGCTGATTGGCTGAGGGCGGGCGGTCGGCTGTCCAATCAGGGCACACAGCGCAGGTGTTCTTCATCTGCAGAATTGGTCCTCGTTGAGCACACACACACGAGAGAGAGAAAGAGACTCCAAGATGGCCACGGCCGTAACACTGCTATAGAAAGGACTCACTGGGATTTGAATCCATGAACTCCTGTTCAGTCAACAGTCAATATAAAAAAAAACTGTATAAAAGTACACAAAAAAGGAAACAAATTCAAAATTCAAAAAATTCAAATTCAAAAATAAAACCAATAATAATACCAAAAACCCCACACAATCCAATCTGAATTTTTGTTACCTTTTTTTCAGAATATCTTCACTACAGCCCAGTCAGCCCTTTTAAACCTGTGGCCCCTCCCACTGGGCCTAATAGTTGATTTTTTTTTTTAAATAAATAAAAGTAGATCAAATTCAAGTGTCTTAAGTTAGTGACAGCACAAATTACCATTACTCCAAAAACATAATTCTTTTGTTCAGGCGTTTATGAAAATCATGCTGTTTAACAACAGCGAATGGTTACGCCCATGTTGGGCACCTGAACTCCTGATGGGCGGTGGCATAGTGAATTTACATGGGACGAACTTGCAACACACAAATGGTGAATTCTAATCATCTTGTTTGAATTAGCTGTACATTTGCACACTCTGGTGTAGAGAAGCGTGTTGCTGCCATGCCAGACATTTTTTTTCCATCACTCATCACGTTCTAACGTCAGAAGTTTAAATTGGTCTAGGGAGGAGCGGGCGGAAGTCAGTATCTCTCTCTCACCCGGATGGTCTCATTTTCATTGACATTTCAGTCTGACTATGGAGGTTTGACCAATCCGAGCGTCTAATTGGGTGCCGCAGCGTGACGTCGGCGCGTGGAGCCTTCTGTCCCTTCAGCTGGTCAGTGAGAAACTATGCTACTGCCTGTCCGGCCTCGCGCATTTTACAATCCTTCTTAATGTACGCATTCTCGTCACAGCATCATCCACTGTGCTCAGTAACAATGAATCTCACCGAGACAATAACGGTTCCACGGGTCCGACGTCACGCTGCAGCACCCAATCAGACGCTCGGATCGGACAAAGCCTCCAGCCTGAAACGTCAACGAGACTAATCGGGTCAAGTGGATTCACGGACAACACTGACGCTCTACCTGGTCTGTTGGCTATTACATCTGTGTCTGACTCGTAATTTACAGAGAGCGAGAGAGAGAGAGAGAGAGAGAGAGAGAGAGAGAGAGAGAGAATCAGAGGAATAAAAATTCATATTCTGATTGTTTCACGGCGGTTACGTTCAGCACACACAGACACAGCCCCAGAAATATACGCATCCTTATTGAACGGTAAGGAAAAGAAGGATATTAGCAAGATCTAGGAAGTATGTAGCGAGCACACCAACCATCATCATTTGATTTCTGCTTGAGAGGCTGTTCAGCTTCACTTGATCCATTGTTCATTTTAATCTCACCACCAGATGGCGCACTGAGGAAAGTATTCTTTTCAACAATGAAAGGGTTTCATTTTGGCACAGACCTATGCTCAGGGGGATACTACTATAACAACAACAACAACAACAACAACAATATTAATATAGATAAAACAGTCTAAAAGATACCATCCAGTCCAGAGCATGCTCCTCTCCATCCACCACAGCCACCCTTACGGTCTCTGATGATATTTATTTCATCTCACAGTTAGATATGATATCATGGATGGTGATGCAGAAAGTGTAATTATCAGTGAGCTTTGCTGACATGTTCTTATGTAGTTCAGATAATTAGAGATTAATAGATAATAATTAGAGATTCATTAAAAAAATATTTGACACAAGTATACAGCATCCATAAATGATGGCAATGAAAAATTTGAAAATCAATAATGCATTAAAAATATATATATAAAATTACAAACTCAGGTCCTTATATGGGCATTAAAGCTCACTGGACTGAAAAAAGGCAATGTATGAACCCTGACTTACATGACAAGGGTCAGACAAAACCGGTGTGTGGGCTCATATACAGCAAGGTATGAAAGATAAGAAATGTAAAAATAAGCTTTATGAGATTTTTGTCCGTCATATGTTCGGTGTTTATGTACATCAGAGCAGGTTAGATTTTATTTCCTCTTTTCTTCCTGTGTGGAGGCCGGATCTCTTTCTTCTCTCCCAGGGCTTTTCTTTTGTCTCTTCCTCTCCATGTTTGCCTCTGTTAGTATTGGCTTTTCTGCTCAGGGAGGGGTTCAAGGCAGCAGACAGTCCTCAAGTCTTATTGGCTCATGGCTCCACTCTGTGTCTCTGTCACTGTAATGAAAAGGAGGGATTGAGCAGGACTGTGACGTCACCTCCCTCCACCCATTCACTCTTGTCCTCTCTCTGCTTGCTTTCATCTCCTCCGCTTGCTCTGCGACTGATGGTAGATGGCTGGTCATGTGACGTTATAATACCCTGGGATTTTCTGCCAGCCATTCTCTGTAGGCTCACTTCCTCCCTTGATCCATTTCTGATAAGAGATTGCCTAATATTGTCCGGCATCCAGCCGCTTCTAAAGGATCTATTGTTAGTTTATAGTTACGTTTGCCATGGCTCTGACTGGAGGTTGGATGGTGTGTTAGAACACTGTCCTTTCACACATTCATCAATATACACACGTTGGAATACAGGTGCAGTGGGAAGAGACAGCAGCCGGACGTAGCAGCATTTGTACATGTGCCTGGTAAGTGGCAAGCCTGGTGTGTGTTTTGATGCTCTCAAGCTTATGTAATTTCCTACCTGTCATTATAATTCACACATTTACTGAGTTGTGTGTATTTCCACTGACAATTCTATTCCAGTATAAACAGAGAATGGTTAGTGCAGGTTGAGTGTGTGCGTCTGTGTGTGTGTGCACCATGAATATATTCATCTATTCATTGTTTCATCCTCTGCTGTAATTGATGAGCCCAGTTGGCTTTGACACTAATTGTGCAGTCATTCATGCATTTTCTGAAAATCATTTGCATGTAGTGCATTTAGTTTGTATTCAATATTTGCTACATTTATTTGTATTTTGTGGATTTCTGCTCAGTTCGGTAGAACACAGTCAGTAACAGGACCCAGATCAGACTAATATTAGCTCTGAGGTGCCCCTCTACTGCTTCCATCACAGACACAACACAACAGCAGTGAAAACAGACAGGTTGGTGTGTACAGCAGTCACTGTGGATCAGCTTGCTGCCACCTGAGCTGGTCAGTGACAGCTTGTCATGCAGTATCACCATGGCTACTACAGTCAGTCTTATGTTATGTTAAGTTATACACTGACAGACCAATATTTCCATCCATGCATGCATAAACATGGACAGCATGTGCTACACAGTTGACTATCCAATATAATCACAGGAAAGTGAGCTGGACTAGCTCCACTGGAACACTGGTCATATTGTTGGGTCAACTGGCTTTGCCACTAAACACGATGTTGGCTTCATTTGATTTGGGTTAATTGGATTGAATTAATGGATGCAGACAGAAAATAAACAAAATGCCTGCAGATAACCATCATCATCTTTGTTCATCACAGTCTCACTGAAAATTCTTCTTCAACTCTATTTTTGTCTGGCATCTGCCCTCTAGGGATGGGTATAATTAGGACTTTAGCAGTACTGTTGCTAGTGCGTATTATTGACTAGGTACTAGGCTATATACTGTCAGTTTAAAAAGAATTGCTATGATTCTTGTTCAGTTTCATCACTGTCATTACTCTATCTATACTTTATACTGCTGTAGAAACATAGCGTTTCATAGTGGACTTGGAGTGCATTGTCAACTTTGCTAGAATCAGAAGGAAACTGAATTTGATTTAAAATTCTGGTCATATAAACTGCAGCTATGACAATGAGAAATGTACAGTACTGTACAGATGGAAACAGCTTTGACCAAACAAAGGAGAGCAGAAATGGACCGCTTGGAAGCTTCAGTTACACATTGCCCTCTAAACAGACTTTAAATGGATTCTACACTTATATTAACCATTGGTGGACCATTTGCAGTAATTCACTTGTACAATGTACACCAGAATCAGAATCATGGTTGATTTGTTTGGATAAGACATTATTGTAGTATGCTAAAATATGTTCCCACAATTTATTTTTCGGCTGCAGAAGAATCAGGAAAGAAAAGGTACAGAAACAGACAGTGTGTGTGTGTGTCATTTGGCACTTTGCTGTGCTGACTGCCACATGGAAGTGTGAAGCTAATCCAAGCCAGTTCCACTGCAGTCCAGCAGAGCTGATCAGAGGCAAAGCAGGATGAGACGGCTTTGATTCAAGCCTTCAACCCCTGAGTCAGTGTGCACCTGTACAACACATATATGTGTGTGTGTGTGTGTGTGTGTGTTTTAATAAGAGGAAGAGAGAAAGAATGAAGGTTCTCAAAGTTCTCAACCTGGGGGTTGGCACCCCCAAAGGCCGTTGCAAACTTTTCAGTGGGTGCTAAATAGTTGTGGTGAACAAAATAAAATATTGTGGCATTAAGTAAGCGTTGCAGTGAAATGAGAGACAGGAAGAATCTCTCTGTGTTGTTAACCATTTGATGACATAGTTTATCTTTTTTTAATAGTAGTTATTATTAGGATTATTATTAGTACATTGACACATATTATTGGTCTATGTTTGTCATTGTCAATCAATCATAGGCTGACAGGATCAGAGAGATCTGACAGTGCTGTCAATCACAACACAAACTAGTGTGGGCGGGACCTTATGGCATGGGCCGGCGTTGCGGGACGGGCTGCTGCTGAGCTAAAAATGGATAAGTGTAAGAAATACTCGGGTGGTGCTGAAAAACTGCGACTTAAAAAGCTGAAGTCTCTGGAGGTGGAAGCTGCTACAGTAGTAGCAACTCAAAAGTTCCCGTTCAAGCTGAAAGCCAGCTGAATGGCAGCCGTCTTCCAGCTGACTTCCAGCCGGCTGCCTGCCAAGTTCTGTGGCCGGAGTGACCCCCCTCCTTCTCCTGGGCGTGTCTATTTTTTACTGTAACCCCACCTATTAATTTAATTACAGGGTATGACCAGGAGATGGCGCTTCTCTCACAGAACTTTTTTACAGTTCTACCTGGAGATGACGTAGCTTACACACCTCCTTAGCATTCTCGTTGCTCAATCTTTTGTTTACACTTACAGTAATGGGCTTTTTGGTCTCCCAGTGTTACAGATCACAGAGCGGAAAATGCAGCTGGTTTGACTACTGCATACTATACAGTAGCCTTATGATTTGAGCGTGTTCATGAATTGAAATTAAATTTAAGGTGTTTATATCTAACATGTCGCCATTCACCTGATCTCTCTAGCAATGTTGTTTTTAGAGAGTTTTTCTCGTGGTTTTTCTTGGTGTTGTTTTTTAAATGCCGCTTCCACCTGGACAGCTGCCTCATTAGCGCGATTAATCTATGGCCAGCACTAGTCTTTACATAATTACAGGAGCGTCTCTTCTATTGTGCTCGCGCACTCTCTCTCTCACTGATGTGCATGTAAACAACAAACTAACCCTTACAAAAAGTTACAAAAAAACGGTTCATCAGACGTCACAGGGCTGCCAGGCCTGTGTGTCAGACCTGCCGATACAAGCAAGAGTTTTTTAAATTTTATTTGGAGGGGAGGGCTTGTTGTTGTTGTGCGTGACATAGAGCTGCAGAGACGAGCTTTTTTTCTGAAAGTCTGTGTATTCCGCTGCAGCGGTGCCTCCATCCAGAAGAAGAATTGAAGAATAACAACAGCAATAATACCTCCTGTTGAATATTTGATCACAGTTTTATCCCCTCCAGATGTGGCTCTTTTGATGACTGCATCTGGCTCGCAGACAGGGGTGAAAATAAGCCGGTACTGTCCGGTACTGCGTACCACTAAAACATCCCTCATTCAGAACCAGTCACGGACGCACTCTGGGTCAGAAAATGGATCCACTAGCAATATGCAGTCTTGAAAACTACTTTGTCTATTTAAAAAATCATTTTAACTCATTCCGAATAGTTTCTGAAGTGTCCGTGCTGTGTTTTAGTCCATGCTGGACGGAGCCAGAGCCCGGTGGTCTCCTCTGCGCCCAGCCTTCAACAAGTAACATTAATGTTATGATATATTTTATTTATTATTGGTTAACTGTTTACCAAATCAACAATATCTAGGTTATTCTGTCCTCACTGTACATAATTACTGAAGCTCTTCTCTCGCGCACTCTCTCGCTCTCTCTCTCTCTCTCTCGCTCCTAATCTGCATGTAGTGAAAGCCACAGCTGGACATCAGTATCCATCATACTGTTTAGTATACTGTACTATTAATATGGCCACTATGGCGTTCAGAGGAATACTCAGAAATCAAATGTGTTTCATACTGCAGGCTTCGGAAAGCATCAAACAGATATAACTTTTAAAAATCAGTTACGGGGTGGTCCCCCCCCCCTCGGCAGATCAGACCACAACTTGGTCATGATGACTCCCAGGTATGTCCCTCTGGTGAGAAGACAACCTAAACACACCAGGACAGTGAGGAAGTGGACACATGAGGCCACAGAAGCACTGCAGGACTGCTTTGAGTCGACAGACTGGGATGTACTATGAGCTACATGGGGAGGACATTGATGACATGACTGACTAGACTGGCGGCTATTTGCTACGGTGACTGCGGCACTGCCGTTCCGCTGCCGTTCCGCTGCTGTAACGCCTCTGGTGTGACACGGGACTCACACAGGAGGCGGAACGGCAGCGGAACGGGAGCGGAACAGTCCTTTGCCCGGCGTCAACTCACACCGGACGCGTATCAGCCGCGGAACGGCAGCGGAGCGAGCCTGCCGTATTCATGTGAGATCACGAGATCACGCGAGAATCCTGGACATACCCGAGACCCCGCAATAAACAGTATATAAAGAAAACAACAACAACAAACAGCTGACTTTGCTTCTCCGACGTGGAGGAGATTATAAAAAGCATCTGTTGTGTCATAAATGATTGTGTGTTGTTCCACTTCAACAATTAGTCTCTCGTTGAGACCCTTTGATCGATCTTTGATCACCTGGTGCCACCGGTCATGATGTAACGTTGATGTGAAGTTGTAAAAAGCTACATGAACTGCGTACTGTGTTTTATTTTGAAAGGGGGCGGAAGTTTATTATGTTGATTCTGTGTCGGATTTCCTGTCTGGTGCGCAGTGCTCTGTTGAAATTTACGAGGTTCAGCCGCGGCTCGCAGAAAAAATTGAAATCTTGCGGAAAGCTCACGCCGTGGCGCGGAGAGCCACTTCTGGGACGCTTCTGAGCCGCGCCTGATCCGCGCCCTGTGTGAGTGCTCTCATTGACTAGACTGGCTTCTATTTGCTACGGTGACCGCGGTGGTGCCGTTCCGCTTCCGCTTCCGTTCCGCGTCCTGTGTGAGTTGGCCTTGAGTTGGCCTTAATGCTGCTATTGTCTGTAGTATGTTTCTATTTAGATTATTTAACAGGATATTTTGTTATTATTGTCCGAGTCTGGTTTCAACTAACGCTGGGCTTACACCAAAAGATTTTCACAGTCACAGACTAAAAACTGAAAGGGTAGCATGAGGGTTCTTCCCGTTAGTCTCGTCCCACCTCTAGTCATGACACAACTTCTGTTGTGATTTGACACTATAATGGATAAAGACTGATTGATTGATTGCTATAGCTGTCAGTTTTTGAGTTCATAGTTACGTGCTTTATTTGTTAACTGCTATCAAGGAATATGACTCTCCTTTGCAGTATGCATGAGAGGAGATGCTGTGAGATTTGTGGACTTCTAGTAGTGTCTGCTGATAATGCTGATAATGTAGTGGGCTGGTCTGGACAGAAAATGCCAGGGCTAAATTTTTGTCCCAGTCCACCCTTGCCTCAGTCTAACATAGGAACAAAGAAGTAGAGCAGAGGGACCGAGCTGCTGTAAGCCCAGAGGAGCTGTAGGATGATACAGCAGGCACAGAGCCGGATTCTGCTCTGATCCAGTGCAGTTTACTTTTGGGATTAAAATTATATTCATACACATACACTGTTTATACAGAGGCTGGACAAAAAAAGTTGCTTGGAAAGAAATAAGTAGCTCAAAGTGGGCGTGATTAGCCTAATTAAAGACTCCACACAATATTACAAGGAGAGAAGATATACAGTTAGGCCCAGAAATATTTGGACAGTGACACAATCTTCATAATTTGGGCTCTGCATGCCACCACATTGGATTTGAAATGTAACAACTACAATGGAATTGAAGTGCAGACTTTAAGGTTTAATTCAAGCGGTTGAACAAAAATATATGAATAAACATGTAGGAATTGTAGCTATTTATATACAAACGCTCCTCATTCCAGGTGCTCAAAAGTAATTGAACAAATATAACCCAAAGTAAAATGTTACTTTTCAATATTTTGTTGAGAATCCTTTGCAGGCCATGACTGCCTGAAGTCTGGAACCCATGGACATCACCAAACGCTGGAGTTCCTCCTTTGTGATACTTTGCTAGGCCTTTACTGCAGCTGTCTTCAGTTATTGCTTGTTTGTGGGTCTTTCTGCCTTAAGTTTTGTCCTGAGCAAGTGAAATGCATGCTCGATTGGGTTGAGATCTGGTGATTGACTTGGCTATTGCAGAATATGAGACTTCTTTGCTTTAAAAAACTCCTGGGTTGCTTTTGCAGTATGTTTTGGATCATTGTCCATCTGTACTGTAAGGCGCCGTCCAATCAACTTTGCTGCATTTGGCTGAATCTGAGCAGAAAGTATATCCCTATACACTTCAGAATTCATCCGGCTGCTTCTGTCTTTCGTCACATTATCAATAAACACAAGTGACCCAGTGCCATTGTAAGCCATGCATGCCCATCCCATCACACTGCCTCCACCATGTTTTACAGAAGATGTGGTGTGCTTTGGATCATGAGCTGTTCCAATTCTTCTCCAAACTTTCTTCTTCTCATCATTCTGGTGCAGGTTGATCTCAGTCTCATCTGTCCAAAGAATGCTGTTCCAGAACTGGGCTGGCTTCTTCAGGTGTTTTTTGGCAAAGTCAATTCTGGTCGTTCTATTTTTGAGGCTGATTAATGGTTTGCACCTTGTGGTGAATCCTTAGTATTTACTCTCATGAAGTCTTCTCTTTATGGTAGACTTAGATACTGATACACCACCTCCTGAAGAGTGTTCTTCACTTGAGTGATGGTCTGTTTCACCTCCATTGAGAGCTCCTTTGACCGCATGTTGTGTGTTCACAACAACAGCTTCCAAATGCAAACGCCATACCTGGAATCAACTCCAGACCTTTTAACTGCTTAATTGATGACAGATTAACGATGGAAGAGCCCATGCAGCCTTGTTTTTTTTTTTTCCAGCCTTCTGAGTTAATTGTCCAATTACTTTTGGTCCCTTGAAAAAGAGGCAGCTACGTATTAAACAGCTGTAATTTACAGCTGAGAGTCTGCACTTTAAGCCTATATTGATTATATAGTTGTATCCTGAATATGTTTTCGTAAACAGCTAAAATAACAAAACTTGTGTCACTGTCCAAATATTTTTGGGCCTAACTGTACAATGATCCACACTCATAATAAAGAGTCTAAATGTGATGAACTAACACAGTCAGTAGCAGTTTTTAATCCCTGAGAAAAGATATTCAGGTAAAAAAAATAAATGATAACGATGCATTTTATTTCTAATGCACTTGCTAATAACAGGACAGGCAAATCAAATCATAATAACAATATTTAAACAGAGCATTGAAACAAGTAAGAGGGAATAGTTGTAAAAGTAGTGACTTTGAAACATCTAAAGTTTATGCCTGTATACTTACATCACTGTACATGTGTCCTCCTAATTACACAAGTGATCAGGAAGACAGCGCATACGTGAAATCTGTCCTCCGCATTGGAACATGTTAGTGTATGGCACAATCCCTGTCTGGAGAACTCCTGGACAATTCCCTCTATTATGGTGGTACAGCGGCCAGATGCAGCAGCAAGAACAGGCTTGGGTGGATATTGGCTTTTATTTTATCTTTGGGTTCTGCATCAGGGGATTGGATTTCTTTACCAGCATGGAGATGTGTCGATGACAGGTTCTCTATGATGCTGATTTCCAGAAACCTAAAAGTGTTAATTGCTCCACTTCATCACACACACCATTGTGAGCGAATTCAGTGAAGTCAAAATTTGATATAGCATACAGCAATAGAGCTAAATACATCCATACATTTAGCATCAATGTGGTCTTACTGTTTAATGGTTAAACTGATTGGCCTCGATCTGGGTGCTCATATCACACTCAGGGGCTGAGGAGATAACAACTGTTGACCATGATGATTGCTGCTACTTTAATAATTCATTCAGTTTTTCAAATTATTTGTCATTAATAATTAAAGTTTTCACTTCTCAGGTATTATATATACATTTAAAATGTTTTATTTTTTAATCTGTAAAAAAATGCTACACACATCTGTAGCTTGACTCGTTTCCAGCACATGCATGCATACACACACGCACAGACACACACGGACGTATAAGCTATGAAATAAATCAATTTATGTAGAACATCTTGTCTAATTGTACAAGTCAAAATCAAAATTCTGTACTTTATGTGTACTCTTGCTAATGGCTGCCATGTGATGAAGATTAAAAGGTTAAGTACCTCACTTACACACACACACACACACACACACACACACACACACACAGTCTCTGTGGGGGTGGGGGGCATCCGCTTCAGACATCTGTTTTTTGAAATATATATTTGCAGTGTTTGTTTTATGTGGATGTTAAAGGACATATCCTGATAAAAGATAACCCCAAGATTATTTATGATGGAACTGGAGGCCAGGGTAATCCCATCTAAAGTAATTAAATCTTTAGATCTACTACAGAACTTTTTTTTTAACATCAGTATGTTGCAGGTCAATACATTTTTTTATGTCCTTTAGGCATGCTTGAAGTTTAGTTAATTGATTGGTTTCATCAGACTTGATTGATAAATATAATTGGGTGATCCCTAATGTTGAATGTTCCCTAAAGGAAGCATATATAAACTGAATAGAAGTGGTCCAAGCAACTCATCATTGACATGAACAAACTTTGGATTGATCTGAAAAATAAGACTTAAACCAGCTTAGTGCAGTTCCTTTAATGCACTAACTCACTGTTGACTGTTCACTGTAGTGATGTATTGTATATGATCAGGGCATATTATTCTTTAACTAGAAAATTTCGAAAGAAATTTTGAGTGTGCGTGACCCTGGCCCCGTCGTCCCCATACATTATTATTGACACTGCTCAGAAAATTCAGTACTAAGAAAGAAATTTTGAGAGTGACGAGTGGGCTGTTGCTGGGGGTCTGTATTCAAAAAGCACACCTCAAACAGTCATTTTTAACATGTTTATTTAGACACAGGAGCAGCTAGCGCTTACGTGCTAGCAATTAACATTAGCATGTTAGCATTAGCATGTTAACGCTGATGCGCTAGCACTTAAGATTAGCATGTTAGGATTGGCATTCTAGCATTAGCATGTTAACATTAGCATGTTAACATTAACATGTTAGCAATAACATGTTAACGCTAATGTGTTACCAGTTAGCATTAGCATATTACCATTAGCATGTTAACACTGATGCGCTAGCAGTTAACATTAGCATATTAACATTAACATGTTAACATTAGCAACTTAACATTATCATGTTAGCATTACCATGTTAACGCTGATGCACTAGCAATTAACATTAGCATGTTGTCATTACCATGTTAACATTAGCATGTATTTAATTCGTAGTGGCTAATGGTAATTATCATTAGCAAGTTAACGCGCTAGCTGCTCTGCTGTCTCTGTCTGCCATTTTAGACAGACAAGTTCAAATTAAGTGCCAAGAACTACTAAAATGGCTGCCGCTCGGCTTCTGCTGGCCCCTCCCCCCTCTCCTCCTTCAAGCAGGCTGAGGTTGCCAAGCAACCAGGACCTAATCAGCAGCAGCTAATCTGCACCTGTTACAATTAACATGAGCATGTTAACATTAGCATGTTATTGCTGATGCGCTAATGTGTTAGCAATTAACATTAGCATGTTGACATTAGCATGTTAGTAATTAACATGTATTTAATTCCTAGTGGCTAATGTTAATTAGCACTAATTTTAGCATTGGTCACTAATGTTAGCAAATAGCATGTCGCTAACGCGCTAGCTGCTGTGCTGTCTCTGTCTGCCATTTTACACAGACAGGTTCAAATTAAGTGCCAAGAACTACTAAAATGGCCACTCGGCTTCTGCTGGCCCCTCCCCCCTCTCCTCCTTCACGCAGGCTGAGGTTGCCAAGCAACCAGGACCAAATCAGCAGAGCAGTTACTGCACCTGTTAGAATGTTAGTTAAAAATCCTGACAGAGACTGAGAGAAAATGCTGAGACCTTCCCTCGAAGAGGAAGGATCTCTGACCAAACCGTATTTCCAATCATTGAACCGACATAACTGGGAGCATCCTGTGCCCTTCCTGAAGGTCTACATAGTCGTTTTATGTCGATAAATAAAGAAATGTGCCCATAGGAGCAAGAGAGAGAAACGTTACTTCTGCCTTCCTCCAGAAAATTTACCTCCTTTTTAACATGGGAGTATATGAGGCTGAGGATGGGAGTTGCTGCCGCATATTTGTGTGTCAAGCCAAAACTATATATCTGACAGATACAACAGTGGTATCACTGCGACCACCAATTTTCCTACGTATTGATGGTATAATCACGTCTGTAGCTGTGCATTTGCGGCCACAGTCGCAGTTTCCAAATTAATTTTTCGACAACTTTTTCTCTCACCTTCCACGGCCAAGCCGGTCGTTTTGATACCCGTTTTGTGTATGTGCGACAAAAACTCTGGGAGGAGTAGCGAGACAAAAAAAGGGCGTAAGAATAATAATAATAACTAGAAAAATTTCTAAAGAAATTTTGAGTGTGCGTGACTATGGCCCCGTTGTCCCCATACATTATTACTGACACTGCTCAGAAAATTCAGTATTAATACAACAAGCTGTGTCATCATTGCCTTTTTATTGGGCTCTTATTTTGAAGGGACTCTTATTTTGAAAAACTTGTCCTTTGTGTGTGTGTGTGTGTGCGTCTGCCTGTCTGTCTGCCTGTGTGTGGTGTGTCTGTCTCTCTATCTATGTGTTTGTGTTTGTGAGAGACAAGGATAAAATGGCCGACACTAAAAATGTAGTCTTGATAGTCTGATATCATACAGAGACTTCAAAAAAGTTAGTCAAAGGCATGCTTGAGGTTGCCAAGCAACCAGGGTGAGCTGCAGGTCAGAGTAATTAGTCACAGGTGCTGCATGCACTGTCTGTCCCACTGAGATGCACAGTATATGTCTGAATGATCCCCCTCGAAGGTGGCCAAAAAAAACCTATAAGGTATGCCTCAAACCAAAATCTGAAATGACCAGAAGAATGCTCGTCTTGTTAAAATGTCTGTGCCAAGTTTCAGGCAAAAATTGTATAAACTTTGGCCGTAGGAGTCAGAGAAAGCACAATTGCTCCCTGCGTCTTCTAGAAAATTCTATGCTCCAAAAACCATGGGAGTATATGAGGCTGTTGGCGGGAGTAGTCGATCAATTAGCGCGTCAGGAGCCAAAACTATATGTCAGACAGCTTTGGCAGGCGAATGTGAGTGATACAACAAATTTTGCTACGTTTCTATGTAGAAATCGTGTCTGTAGTGGGGCATTTGAGTCCACGGTAGTCAAATCCGTTTTATTTTTTCACTGATTTTTCTCCCTGCTCCTCACTCTAGCTGATGATGTCACCCACTCTAGCACAAACATTCCGCCACATACACACCCATTATAAACCCAGAAATTTGACTAAAAACCTGCTCAACTTTGAGCCTTGATAGTTTAAAAACGGTAAAAGCTGTCGATGAGTGTAGTGAATCCCTGAAGATAAGGGAAGCATACCTGCGTTTTAACGTTCAAACGAAGTCTCTCGGTGAAAGTATGCCAGAGCAGTTAATTGTTGAAAATGTCTGTTGAAATGTATTTTTTTTCGGGCCTCCCCATTCATTCCTTATGGGAAATTTTTCGCAATAAATTCGCAATAAATTTGCGAAAAACTTACTCTTGCGAAACTCTTAGAAAAGTCATAGCCATTCCCGGCCGAGCCGGTCGTTTTGATACCTGTTTTGTGTATGTGTGACAAAAACTCTGGGAGGAGAAGCGAACCGAAAAAAACACGGAAGAAATGAAAGAGGGATAATAATAAGCCCGAGAGGTTTTAAAGAGTGTGTTCTTTCAGGCACACTCAATAATAAGCCCGAGAGGTTTTAAAGAGTGTGCTCTTTCAGGCACACTCAATAATAATAAGCCCGAGAGGTTTTAAAGAGTGTGCTCTTTCAGGCACACTCAATAATAATAAGCGCGGTGGATAAAATATAGTGTGCGCCTTGCACGCACACTCAATAAGCCCGAGAGGTTTTAAAGAGTGTACTCCTTCACGCACACTCAATAAGAATAAACGCGGTGGATAACATATAGTGTGCGCCTTGCACGCACACTCAATAATAAGAATAAGCGCGGTGGATAACATATAGTGTGCGCCTTGCATGCACACTCAATTAAACTCCCTATAGTGAATGAGTGCTTATTTTATTGACTTTGTGACATAGAGCACTGAGGAACATTCACATTGTCTTATTAATAACCAGGAGACTGCAACCATGCAGTTGCTGTGTTCTTGTTTTTTTATTCACTGTGATAGTGCGGAGAGTGTGTCACTGTAAAATGGAGAACATTACTGGATTGTCGTTGTTTGCTTGACATTCTCAGTATAAACAACACACGCCAACAGACTCTCCATCAGGATTGTACATATGTCCACAATAGTGGTGTTTTCAAACCTTAAAGCCAGTGTTTGTTGAAGATCTGGTTGATACTGTCCCACAGCTTGAATATAAATGCAAACTGTCATTATTTACAGTAGATCTGACTGTTGTCCAGACTATTGTTGAGAGGTTTGCAGGTGGAAATTGGCTCAGGCACTTTGGAGGTCCTGTCAATAGCAACATTTGGAGAAAAGATTTTTCATAATACATTATAAGGCATAATGCATAAGATGAGATAATTAATGTCCTCATTCTGGATTATTTTGAATAAACGATGACATTCAACGTATATCTTGTGCTTCAGAGTAAAATGAAGAACACAGAAAGGAATTTTGTTCGATCTGTGAGCTTGACTGTACACTGCATTGTTTTAGAATGTAAACATACATTCTAATTCAAAAGACTTCATATCTACTTTTAGCACAGAGTACCTAGCAAAAGTTTTAGCTTTCAAGAATATAAATAATAATTGTCAATTTACAAAATAAAAAGTGAGCAAACACAAGAGAAATCTAAATCAAATCAATATTTGGTTACTTTATTTTGGTTTATATTTATTTACCCTTTGCTTTCAAACCAGCATCAATTCTTATAGGCACACTTGCACAAAGTCAAGGATTTTGTAAGATTCTAGTCAGGTGTATAATCAACCAGTTATATTAAACAGGTGCTAATGATCATCAATTCACATGTAGGTTGGAACACAGTCTAAAACAGAAACAACTGTAGGAGGCTTAAACTTAACTGGGCGAGGAACCACCAAACTCTGCTACCAAGGTGAGGTTGTCATGTCATGTCACAGGTCATACACCATGGCAAGAGCACAGCAACAAAACAGAAGGTAGTTCTACTGCATCAGCAAGGTCTCTCCATCATCATAGATACTCTGGTCAGTCAAGGAAACTGCAGCAGATGAAAAACATAAGCTTTCCCTTCCAAATGGGAATATACCCATAGGTATACCCATCTACTGTCCAGAGAAGCCTGGCCAGAAGTGGTCTGGAGGAGTTACAGCCCAAAAGCCATGGAAACAAGGTCAAGTGACTCAATTATGCACAAAAACATAGGAACCGGAGTGCAGAAAAGTGTCAGCATGATCTGGACAGATGAGTCAGAGATCAGTGATATAGAAATATTTGCCTGTAGCATAAGACAGTCTGTTTGCTGAATGGCTAGAGAGCAGTACAATAATGGGTATCTGCAGGTAACAATTAAGCATGGTGGAAGTTCTTTGCAAGTTTGGGGCTGCGTTTCTGCAAGTGGAGTTGGAGATTTGGTCAGGATTAATGGTGTCCACAATGCTGAGAAATGGTAAATGGACTGTACTCATATAGCACCTTTCTAGTCTTTCGACCACTCAAAGCACTTTACAGTACGTATCTCATTTACCCATTCACACACATTCATACACTGATGGCATTGGCTGCCATGCAAGGTGCCAACTGCTCATCAGTTTGAGGAGCTAACCATTCATACACATTCACACACTGATGGCACAGCATTTGGCGGCAATTTGGGGTTCATTATCTTGCCCAAACACTTCTTGCCCAGGACACTTCGACATGCAGACTGGAGGGGATTGAACGGCCAATCTTTTAATTAGTGGATGACCCGCTCTCCATCAGGGAGGCAAATGATTGGCCCCATATTTGTTCTGCAGCAGGACAACAATCTCAAACATACAGCGAATGTTGTTACGAACTATCTTCAGTGTAAAGAAGAACATGAAGTCCTGGAAGTGATGGTATGGCCCCCACAGAGCTCTGATCTCAACATCATTGAGTCTGTCTGGGATTACATGAAGAGGCAGAAAGAAAGGAAGCTCACACCCACAAAAGGTGAATAGTATGATAGGATTTGTGGTAATTCTCCAAGATGTTTGGAACAACCTACCAGGCGAGTTTCTTTAAAAACTGTGTGCAGGGGGTACCTAGGAGAATTGATGCTGCTTTGTACTGTATATATATTTATAATAGAGTAAATAAGAAAAATCCAGCCCTGAGGCAATCAAAATAAAATGTTTTACTGTGGATTTCCTGACTGGATTATGAAAGACACTGAGTGTTGTGTCAAACTGATGAGAGTGCAGGAGGCATTAAGCTGTAATAAACACTAGGAAAGCGGTTTTCAAAGTGTGAGGCGCGCCTCCCTTGCGGAGCGCCAGAGGACTTCAGGGGAGGCGCGGCGGGGGAAAAAATAAAAATAAATCTTACAAAGATATGTGTCTCATCACTGTGCGATGAAAACTCGGCAAACTAGCCCACAAAGAGTAGCAAAAAAAATCCACAAAATGATACAGTATGTCTTATCTTTGCTGTTTCATGTTCAAAAGTTCTATTCTGCTTTAGTTTGAATCAATCACGAAGCTCCTGGTTGTTTACATAAAGACAACGGGGCTTTGACAGTGAACTGTGACCTCTTTTGAGTTCTCTTAGGGGAGGCCCACTATCCCACACTTTGAAAACCCCTGCACTAGGAGGAATCACACAAAGAGACAAAGAGTCCCAGAGAATAGGAATAAGGGAGTAGGGCAGGAATGGATGGGATTCACACATAACTAACACACATAATAACTAAATTAAGATCATGGGCCCGTGTTTAAAAAATAATAATAATAAAATAGGTATGTAAGTCGAGATGCACATTTTTTGAATTATTATTTTTTTGCACTGCACATCCACCCAGGCTCCACACCACCACCATTCAGTTAAACACAAAAAGACACCCTACCCCATGAATGAATGACATTTAACATATATCTTTTGCTAGAGAATTATTTAGTATGAATAGAGACTGTGCTGCCCACAACAAGACCAAACACCACTGATTTGTCTAAATGCTTAAAACAATTCAGTTTTCAAGTTTCTTCTAACCATAAAAACCAAAATATCTTTCTCTATGGATCCAGAAAGCAAAGCAAATATGACTCATATTGGTCTGTGGATGATATGCTGTGGTGAGTTTGGGTTTCAAAGTTCACGAAATAGAGAAGACACAAATTGAGGTCCCCGGTCAGACAAGATGTAATCAGGTATTCCCCATCTTGTAAAAATGTCCTTCCTCAGAAATCGGGCTATTGTTTGAGCTGTAGCAGTTCGCAGGGGAGTAAATTCAACCCAACGAGTGAAATAATCCACTACCACAAGCAAGTATTCATTCTTCTGTTTCATATTTTTTTTATTGTGTATACAGGAATGACAAAAGGCACTTGTAACAGGACACATCAGTGTCAACTTCAAACATATATGTATACACCTTTAGATTTTAGCATTTTTTAGAACATACAACAGTTACAAAGAATAAGATAAGTAAATAATAATAATAAGATAAAAATAAATAACTAAATAAATAAAATAAAATAATAAAAATAAATAAATAAATAAATTAAAAGAGAGAGGGGGGGGTTACCTCGTTGCAAAAAAATCAATGAACGGTTGCCATTTATTATAGAATTTTCCCAAGTTTCCCATTCTTGTATACCTAATTTTTTCTACTTTCAAAAATGACATAGTCTCCTTAATCCACTGTGTACTGGAAGGGGCTGTTGTAGATTTCCAGTTAAGAAGAAGGTGGCGCTTAGCAAGTAAGGAGGTAAAAGCGATTACCTCCAGTTCTTTAGTCGTGTATTGGGTGTACTCTTCTGGAAGACCAAAGATACCAATGTGAGGTGAAATGTGAAAAATCTTTGCAAATACCTTAGATATGGTATCAAAGTAGATTTGCCAAAAATTAGTCAGGGCTGGACACGAGAAAAACATATGCGTGAGATTACAGGGTGAACCTCCACACCTGTCACAGACATCTGCCGTATTCTGGAAAATCTGTGCTAGTCTTGTCTTTGAATAATGGCATCTAAATACAACTTTAAACTGTATCAGGGTCAAACGGGCGCAAATAGAGGTTTTGTGAATGACCTGCAGTGCAGATTCCCACCAGTGTTCATCAAAGACCAATCCTAATTCACGTTCCCAAGTCTCTCTTGTGCTAGTGGTCAAATGATCATCAAACGACTGAATAGAACTATAAATCCTTGAGATTAAAGACCTCTGGAGAATACTAAATTGTAAGAAATCACCCCATTGCTGCTTAGGTGGAAGGTGGGGGAAGTTGGAGAATAAGGATTTTGCACAGTTCCTCACTTGGAAATATCTAAAAAGGTGGGAGGGAGGTAGACTGAAATTATTAACCAGATCTGTGAAAGAGCAAAAGACCCCTTCCTTATAGAAATCTTTAAAACATTTTAGACCCTTATCCTGCCACAAGGTAAAAGTGGAGTCTGTGAATGTAGGCTTAAACACAGGATTTTTTAACAATGGGGTTAAAACAGTGGGAGCAGTAAATTTAAACTGTTTCCTGAATTGAAACCAAATCCTAAGCGTGGCGGTGACCACAGGGTTGCAGGTAAGGCCAGAGGGGTTTACGATGACTGGGCCGGTTAATAAGGCAGTAAGAGAAACTGGAGAGCACGACTGTGCTTCCAGTTGGTACCAAGATGTATCAATTGATTTGAACCAGTATATAATTTTTGATATGTTCGCGGCCCAGTAGTAAAATTGAAAATTCGGGAGAGAAAGGCCACCATAGAATTTACAATTTTGAAGCACTTTTTGTCTAATTCTAGGCGTTTTGCCATTCCACAAAAAATTTGAAATAATTGAGTCTATCGTTTTAAAGAAACTTTTCGGTAAAAATAACGGGAGGCATTGAAAGCGAAAAAGAAACTTTGGCAATACATTCATCTTAACAGTATTAATTCGTCCGATTAAAGAGAGGGGGAGAGATCTCCACCTTTGAAAGTCTGCCTTAATCTCAGCTACCAGGGAAGAGAAATTTTCAGAATAAAGAGACTTAAAAGATCTGGCAATGCTAACCCCAAGGTACTTAAATCCAGAAGGGCTCAATTTGAATGGAATGTCTGATTGGGAGAGCTGCATTGCTAGTTTATTAACAGGGTAACATTCACTCTTGGCGATGTTAACTTTATACCCTGAGAAGCATCCGAACCTACGAAAGAATGAAATTATGGCGGGGCAGGCCCTCACTGGATCTGTAACATATAGCAACAAGTCGTCAGCATATAGTGACAGTTTCAACTCTGTATGAGACCTGGTGATGCCTCTGAAAGTGGGGGAGGTCCTCAAGTATATAGACAAAGGCTCCACTGCGAGTGCAAACAAAAGGGGAGATAGGGGGCAGCCCTGTCTACAACCTCTGCTCAAAGAAAAAAAGTCAGATTGGATGTTATTGGTAGTGATACTAGCGCACGGAAGTGTGTAAAGAAGCCGTAGCCACGATATGAAACTTTCACCAAATCCGAATTTAGCTAAGACTGCAAATAAATAATTCCATTCAACGCGATCGAATGCCTTTTCAGCGTCAATCGATATCACTACTTCAGGTATAGTTGCTGTTTCTGTTGAATAAATTACATTTAGCAAAGTACGAACATTATAATAGAGCTGCCGCCCCTTTATAAAGCCTGTCTGTTCATTAGAAATGATTATTGGGAGAACCTTTTCAAGTCGGCGGGCTAGGGCCTTTGCAAGAATCTTCGTATCAACATTCATTAAAGAGATTGGTCTATAAGAGGTGCAAAGATCACCATCTTTGTCCTTCTTTAAAAGAACACTAATAGAGGCCTGTCTCAATGTAGGGGGGAGACAACCGAGTGACAAAGATTCAACATAAACAGAATGAAGTAAAGGAATAAGTTTGGATTGGAAGGCTTTAAAAAATTCAACCGGAAAACCGTCAGGCCCCGGGGCCTTATTATTTTGCATACTCTGTAAAGCTGAATTTAATTCTGGAATAGTCAACACAGAGTCTAACTGATTCACTGATTCAGGATTTAAGGAAGGAAATTGAAGTTCATCCAAGAACGCATGCATACCCGCCGGTTCAGTTAGACTATTTTTTGTAGATGCTAAACTTATGCCGAAAGTGACAAATGTCTTGTATCACCCGATTATTGTCTCAGATCACTCTCCGGTGTCTATAGATGTTCAGATTTCTCCTGGACCTCAATATCCCACCCGTTGGCGATTTAACACCTCACTCTTATCAGATGACAAATTTCATAAATTTATCGTATGTGCAATAGATGATTTTGCTGCTCTTAACCAATCTGATTCGGAACCTATCTCTAAGGCGTTACTGTGGGAATCCCTAATGGCATATTTGCGAGGTCAGATAATTTCATACTCTGCGCATAGAAGGAAATTAAGACTGTCAACTATTCAGAAGCTTGCATCTGAGTTAGAGTTAGTAGACCAACAGCTTGCAGCCGGCACATCTGACGATCTTTTAAAAAAACGTCGGGTAGCCCTACAAACTGAGCTGGATCTTGTCACAACTAATGAGGCAGAACGCCTGTTACTTCATTCTCGTTCCAAATATTACGAACATGGTAACAAGGCCGGTAGGTTATTAGCTCACCAGCTGCGTCGTCAAGCGGCTTCGCGCTTAATACCACGCATTAAGGATGGATCAGGAGTATTGCAGGAGGACCCTGTTGCAATTAACTCTGTTTTTTCATCTTTTTATGAGGCCCTGTACAAGTCTGAATTCTCATCAGACCCGGGGGTAT
>NW_020852797.1:146036-151444 GCF_000972845.2 Larimichthys crocea
AGTAAAGGAATAAGTTTGGATTGGAAGGCTTTAAAAAATTCAACCGGAAAACCGTCAGGCCCCGGGGCCTTATTATTTTGCATACTCTGTAAAGCTGAATTTAATTCTGGAATAGTCAACACAGAGTCTAACTGATTCACTGATTCAGGATTTAAGGAAGGAAATTGAAGTTCATCCAAGAACGCATGCATACCCGCCGGGTCTGATGAGAATTCAGACTTGTACAGGGCCTCATAAAAAGATGAAAAAACAGAGTTAATTGCAACAGGGTCCTCCTGCAATACTCCTGATCCATCCTTAATGCGTGGTATTAAGCGCGAAGCCGCTTGACGACGCAGCTGGTGAGCTAATAACCTACCGGCCTTGTTACCATGTTCGTAATATTTGGAACGAGAATGAAGTAACAGGCGTTCTGCCTCATTAGTTGTGACAAGATCCAGCTCAGTTTGTAGGGCTACCCGACGTTTTTTTAAAAGATCTCAGATGTGCCGGCTGCAACGTTTTGGTCTACTAACTCTAACTCAGATGCAAGCTTCTGAATAGTTGACAGTCTTAATTTCCTTCTATGCGCAGAGTATGAAATTATCTGACCTCGCAAATATGCCATTAGGGAATCCCACAGTAGTAATAGCAATTCCTACAGAAATTATCAGTAGGATGTTTCCCCATCTCCCAAACATATCTTCCATCCATTTTGTGATTGGATCAGGTTTTAGACAGTCTGCAGTCACAGAGACTATGTCAAAATTTTAGACACTCTGTAGGGGCGTCACTGAGACTATGTAGAAGTTTTAGACTGTCAGATGAGCTGGCAGACAATTCAGGTATTAAACATGATTTTGGCTGAGTTAATTCACATGACATACACTGGACATTCAGCAGCTTTACAATCTTTCAGTGTCTGTCCAAAGGCATATGTATTCTGTTGTCCAATGTTTTGCTTTTATATCAAGTCACATGAACATGAATTAATTCTTTCCACTTCCTGAGTTTCATTATACGGACAACTGTGTAGTTTGGAAATCTCATATCTTCTTTCCACCATAACTTCCCTCTAATGGCTTCAGCTGGTTCAGTTGACTTCATGGACAGCCTGAAAACCCAAGCAAGACACTACAAGACCTCCAAGAAATGTTCAAGTCCAAAAAGCCAAACAAAGCTGCAATAACTCATTTGCTGAACCTGGAATTTGAGTCTCGAGATGCTTCATCACCTGGAGGTCTTAAAGGAGCAAGACAGACCAACAAAGATTCTAGAGGCTTACCCATGTTTCTGAGAACTGGATCACGTAAGTTGGTCCTATTCAGTCCACATTTTCAGCTCTTCCAAGGACTTATTTTAGCATGACTAATTGGCATAATCTTTTCTGATCTTTTTTGAAGAATCTTAGTCATCAGAATGTTTAACAAGGACTAGCAGTGTTATTATTTTTTCGTATGTGTGTATGTATATATATTATTATTATTATATTATTATTATTATTATTATTATTATTATTTATTTATTTATTTATTTTTTCTTCTGTATCTGAATCTATTTTTCAGGTGCTGGATGAGCTGCAGCGAGTAATCCAACCAACCAACTCCCAGTACATCTCTGAGATGAAGAGCAGATGGGAAGCCTTCTATTCAAAGGTCCAGTTTTATGGGGTGATGAAGAAAGCCATGAAGCCTCCTAAAACTTGAATGGAGGTGAAATCACAAGGACTGTGTTCATTTTATATAATAATGTGTCATGATAAGTTATTATGGTACCACCTTGTCTTGTGCCTTTTCATTAAGCCAGTGGCGCATGTCACAGCTGTGTTCCGAGCCCTGCCACTGCTTCCGTCCAGCACCATGCCACCTAAGAAACTGGGCTTAAGCAGCGAGGCTCTTTCCATGTCCTTACGGTGAGATTTACAGACTTACTGCAATATTTTACACTATATATTCCAGTTATTCACACATACATTTTATGTAAGGTTTGGTTACTTTGAGATACACTTTTATCATTTCAAAAGGTCCAAAGGGGAAGTTGTTATAAAAATTAGGATTGTACTGGGCTGCAGGTGTTTTAACTCTTAGAGGGAGTGTATGTGTGTTTTGTCTTTTGTATTCCCCTTATCTAGCATGTATTTGTTAAAGCTGCCTGGGAAAGGAAATTTAAAATGTCAAGGACATGGAGAAACAGACTAAGGAAGTGTCATTTGGACAAGAAACATAATGTTCATTACTAAGGGGAAAACCAAAAAGGAAATCGTTAGTGGGAAGATGTTCGAGACAGCCCATTTGAATGCATTGTATAAAAACTACCTGACAGAGCCCACAAGGAGCCTTTTTCTCTGTACCCCTCTTGCGTGTTGCACTGTTAAATACATGTTTCATCACTGCTGTCCTGGCTCTGCAGTGGGGGTACTAGCTCTAGTTGACAGATCTAGCACTGGGATGCCCATGGGACTAATAGGTAATGTTCCAGAATAATGGTGGATGCACTAGAATCTCCATCATAGACATCATCAGTGGTTGAGATGTCTGAACTGACTTCCGTGTCTTGTCGTGTTTTTTTCGAAGGAGGAACTTTGGCCTTCCTTGGACTTCTGACATTTGAGAGTCTCTTCATGAGCTTTTTAGCAACATGCTCCTGCGAGGCATACATAGTGAACATTAAAAAATGACAGTTACAGTCACCATCATACCATCCACAAGCAATAGTGACAAAAATCTACTCACCCACTCACTGTTTGATGACTGGCCTTTATCATGCATAGTAATCCACCAATGTTTTGCCATGGCATTCACCTCATGTTTGGTGGGGTATCTGCAGTCCTCTGTGGCTCTTGCGATAGAAATCATATTAGTCATAGTGTTTCTTATGAGTCGGCAGAAGAGCTCCTTGGATAAGGCCACGCTGTGCTCGGTCCCTAGCCATTTCTGCTCAAAGTAGGTGCGTCGCACCTGTTCAAGCTCACTGTCTGTGAAGACTATGTATTGTGGTTTTAGACAGTCTGTGGGGACGTCACGGAGACTACGTCCACGGAGACTACGTCTGAACATAGTCTCTGTGACGCTTTAGCTACTGTTATTGCATCATTTCGTGTGGTTGGAATAACTTCAATCCATTTTGAGTAATGTCGATGGTTCAGACTCCATGTTGAGGTCGCAGAGCAGAAGGAGGAGAAGTGAAGGCTGAGGCAGGGTGAGTGTTAATCCAACATTTGATTTATTACATTATTTTATTATTGTCTCAACACAAACTACTTCATTTCTCCGACTCGCCGGTGTTTCGGTTCAACGAGTGACCGTGTTAACTGGTGCCCGTCAGCCGAGCGTGTCAGTGTGACGCAGTTTCAAACAGCAAGAGAACACGTAGCTGTCGTCGTGAATGCCTCTAGTTTTTCCTCGTCTACGTACTCAGTCGTGTTTTCAGAGACGGTGAAGAAACTTGTGAACATTGTGACACTAAAAAGATTTTTCACAGCGACCAATCAGAGAAATTCAACTTTGATCGACACCCGTCTGTCTCAGCAGCAGCAGCAGCAACTCTCGCGAGATCTGGCAACGCAGTTATAAATTCAGTTCAGTCGAGTTTTATTGGAAAATAATCAATATTACCAAAGAGTCACAAATAATGCAACTCATTAACGAGATGAGGAAATAAAACCCAATTCATTAAGTTCAATAAAATAGATATTATCCTGTGTGTGTGTGTGTGTGTGTGTGTGTGTGTGTGTGTGCGCTCTTTTTTGGATCCTAATTAGGACCAGAGCACGCGGTGCAAGGCCCTATTGAATTTCAAATGTTTTTTTTTTTTTTTTCGCATTTTAGACGGCCTATATGTTCTCGAAAACTCACAAAAATTTGCCTACCCTCCCAAAGTCGGGTGTAAAATTATGTATTTTAGGGGTCTCGCACATTGACGTACAAAAATGGCTCTACAGTGCCACCTAGATGTATGTTTTCGGAGGGGCCCCTCGCCACGGTTTCATCCACGTGTACGAAATTTGTAACATACCGAGACACACAAAAAAGTATCTTAGTGACCAACGCGTACGGCGTCCATTTTGTGTCAAATTTGGCTTTTCGTGTTTTTGGAGTCATTTCCAGGGGTCGCATTTGAACGAACTTCTCTTCAGGCTTTCATCCTATGTGTTTGAAACTTGGCGTGTGTGTTTTTAAGGCCTCGACAATGAAAAGTTATCAAAATCGTGAGTTTTGGATTTTCTGTGTGGGAGGGTATTTTACTTGACGATAGCTTTCTCCAAAGTGTTTGAGTATATCCACCTCAAACTAGGTGTGGATGTTGTCAAGGCCTTGGTGTTGACATCTGAGAAATAATTTAAACTTTTCATCAGACGGCGTGGCCGTGACGGCGCGTCAAAGTCAACAGTGCGGATAAAAAAATTAAAAAAGTGACTTTTGGGCTGATTTTTAGGCAAAAGTGTTGGGCTTTCATATACTTACTCAGAGCTGTCTGAAACTTCTTGTGGTTGTTAAGACCAATATTATGCAAATTTCGGCTGCATAATTATTTAGGGGGCGGGGCAAAAGCTCTCTATAGCGCCCCCTTGAACTTTTCTTTGAGGCAGCCCCGCCACAGTTTTAGACACAGAGTTATGAAACCTCAGCCGAATTGTAGAACATGGCAAGACCTGCAAAAAACTCTCTTGGAGCAATGGGCTACAATGAATAGGAAGCGAGATCTTTAAGAATGAAAATCACAATTTTTGGTGTTTCAGGCTGGTTGAAAAGGGTTCACATTTGAACCAACTCCTCCTAGGGATTTTATCCAGTTCACTTCAAACTCGGTAGGTGTGTTCATATAGACGTACCAATAAAAGTACAAATATAAATAAAATTTAAAAAAAACTAGACGTACTAGTAAAAGTTGTCAAAATTATGAACTTTGGGGAAACTGTGTGGGCGTGACGATCCATAAAAAGATTCAAAGAAGAAATCGGCAGGAAGCACGTGCTGATGGCTTGTGATTCTCAGAAATTCAAGTGTTGGGCTTTCATGTACTTTCTCAGAGTTGTCTGAAACCTCTTGTGGTTATTAAGACCAATATTATGCACATTTTGGCATGCACACATGTGTGAGGGCCGGACCATCACTGCTTGCAGCTTTAATTAAAAGTTGAACTTGGCGAGTTCAGCTCTGCATTCATTGTTGGGGGTGTTCCTGTGCACTGAGAATGCTCTTACAGGCTTTCTATTGGCTGTTTGTCACATGTTTCTCTGGATTCTTGATTTATGAGAGGACCCTACACTTCACTACCCTACAGTATGATTGGTTCAACTATAGATGTGAATATTTGGAGCCATATTCTAACAGGTATATCTATATTTAAAGAATGTTTCAGAGCATAGAAAGCCCTTCTTCACTTGTCTCTGAGATTATTGACGGCCAGATTGAAATGTCCTGAACATC
>NW_020852797.1:151454-152210 GCF_000972845.2 Larimichthys crocea
AAGTGAAACTTGTTTCACCTCTCAGACTGACTGAAGTCCAGAAGATGGAGGAAGAGGAGGACAGAGCAGAGTCTCCAGGATCCATCTGTCTGTCTATGAAGAGTGACCGGTCCAAAGATGAACCTCCATACTTCAGTGATGAACCTGGACCCTCGGACACAAAGTAAGAGACAGTTTTTACTGTAAACTGACCTGATGAAGATGCATTGATGATGAAGATTTGTCTTTATGATGCAGACATGCTGTGTGTCTTACAGTACACTGCTGGTCTACCACAGTTATTTAGAGACTTCTAACCTCAGTTTAAACCTAAATAACTCAAGCTGAGCTGCTCAAAGTGAAACAGTGAAGGATCATCAGCTCTCTTTAATGGAGGACTTTTATTGTGAAAGAGCTGCAGGAAGTGCTGAGTTTGTATGAATAACAAACGACAGGCAGATGACTGAATGTTTAATGAGACAGACAGACAGGAAAAGCTGTTAATGAATGTTCATGACAGCAGGAGAGTTGAAATCAAATCATCTTTCACTAACAAGGACCACGCCCGTACAGATGGAGTTTAAACATGTTTATTACAAGTGACGTTCGGGAAGCATGGGTGATATGCTGCGGGAGGGTTTAGGGAAAGAGAGGGTTAGAGGGTTCAAGGGATGGTGGGATGAGGGTCGGAGGATGAGGGATGTTAGGGTGAGGGATGAAGGGAGGAAAGGCGAGGGGGATGAAGGGAGGGAGGAGGGATGAGGCGGGACCATCGGC
>NW_020852798.1:0-1121 GCF_000972845.2 Larimichthys crocea
AAAGCTGACATTGTTGTTCACTTTAATCCACTGCAGTCTGATACTGGTCTCGTTTTGTCCTGTTGCTCTGAAGTTGACTGTGTTGGTAGGAGCTGAGAAAAGAGGAAATAAAAAAATTATATTTTTCAGGTCACTTATTCTGGCTGTTAAAATGATGCATTATGCATCTCAAGTTCAATGGTAATGGTGCATTTGAGTCGCAAATATTAAACAAAGGTTTACATTAGAATTACTTGTTTGAATTACTTTCTTATATGTTGTGCACTAGTTATAGAGATAACAAAATATCATAGAACAGAGATACTGTCGGAAATTGTTTATTCTGGATAAATTAGGGTCTGACTGTTTTCTTATTTACATTATGAAGATAAATTGGAATGAGGATGATTCAGTGAGAAAATATTATGCCATTCAAATATATTATTGTTTTACAGTAGTGTTGAGTTCATATACTGCATAGTAATGAAGTAACATGTCTTACCAGTGACTGCAGTCATGGAGACTCCACTGCTTCTGACGTTCTCAAACACAGAGAACACAGTGAATGTGTATCTAGTTCCAGCAGTGAGAGATGACACTGTGTGATTTATTGGTCCATCTCCAGCTGGTGCAGTGATGTATGTCTCTGTACCATTAAACTGGAGAATGAAGCTGACATTGTTGTTCACTTTATTCCACTGCAGATTGATACTGGTCTCGTTTTGTCCTGTTGATATTAAGTTGACTGTGTTCGCAGGAGCTGAGAAAAGAAAAAAAAAGGAATGATTTTTAACAGTTCACTTACACTGGCTGTTAAAATGAACAATTTTGCATCCCAAATTCAAAATTAATGGTGCATTTAAGTAAGAAATGTTTCACAAGTTTTTACATTCAAATTACATTTTTGAATTCTTTTCTTATTTGTTGTGCACTAGTTTAACAGATTTAACAGATTACAAAATATCTGAGAACAGAAATGCTGTCTGGAACTGGTTTATTCTGGGTAAATTAGGGGCTGACTGTTTTCTTATTTACATTATGAAGATAAATTGGAATGAAAATGATTCAGTGAGTAAATATTATGCCAATCAAATATAGTGTTGTTTTACAGTAGTGTTGAGTTGATGTACTGTATAGTAATG
>NW_020852799.1:0-2818 GCF_000972845.2 Larimichthys crocea
GTGACTTTCTTAAATTACTCACCTGGTGTTGTGGAATGGATGGACTTGTGCTCAACATGTGCTCCACATGTGCACATGCAAAATGTTTGGCCTCATTGGGCATCTGACTTAGTTTGTTCAATGGTAGTGACTTTCAGTTGATTATTTCCACTTAATTTTTTGTTTGCTACGAGTAGTTGTTTGGGTCTGCACTTGAAGTTTGGACAAAGCCAGTTTTTCTAATGGTACTCAAGTCCTGTTCAAACAATAATTGTTGGAGCAGCAAAAAGCTGATCTTTACCTGAATTTTGCTTGTGTTTAACACGCTCCAACTGGAGTCACTCAGCTTTGCGTATATTGCAAAATTTCTTGTCTAGGAGGTTTCATCGTCGTGAGGCATGCACTTAATGCTGCATTAGTTTGTGGCATCAAGGTATGTAATAGACCTTACGCGGATATTACATATGTTTGTTGTAACTATACATCGTTAAGGTTTAATTCAACCTGCAGGCTGAAGTGACTGAATGACCCCTCACACAACAAAACAAAGTTTCATAAAACATAAAAGATGGAGAAATCCTTGTCAAGAGTTGTTCCTGCGTGACCAAGCTCTTCAAAGTGGAGCATTCATGACGGAGGATCAAAAAAAACACCAAAACTTAACAGTTGAAAACCACCGTGGCAAGAGACAGAGGATCAACGGCCTACAGTCAACCTTGTCAACGTGAGAGAAAACTGCGAAGATGGCAGAAAGACGCCACTGGAAAAAGCATCCAAACAGCTGAGAGAGTGAGGAGGACTTCAGCAAAGACAGGCCTTCACAAAACAGGCCAACTACGTCTCACGAGTGACGTATACCTGATGAAAGCAGAGCTCCAAGCTGATACAGGAACTCTGCTCACTGTCCAGGAAAGTAAACTACGCAAATGATGAGTATGAGCTTGGTCTGCGGGCGGAGGCTGGCGAAGAGGAAGGTGAGAAGAAGCTGCACCCAAGCCACAAGAGAGGTGACTGGAAAAAACCACAGAGAGGACTGCAAAAATAGACTGGAGGAAGTAACGCAAAAGCGGCTTGTCCGTCTCTGGTCAAGGTACGACCGAGGGGGAGCTGACCTTCGCCATTGAAGAAGCCGAGGTCGGCCTGTGAACAGGCTCATGAACCCTAGTGTCTCTGCCTCAACAAAGATGGTATGAGCCCAGCTGGAAACAGCAAAAGCAGGTTGTCGCAGACACAATGGCTGCATTCAAGCGGTGGGAAGAATGGATTCCCGCTGAGGAGAAGACTGTATTGGATGGCAGAATAAAAGGCCTAAGGAAGCTGAAGAGCAACCTCGTGGCAAAAAAGGCTGAGTTCCTGACAGTGGAGAGAACTGCAGAAGAGGAGAGGCGGAAGACAACTCATCAGGCCCAGTCAGCACCCCAGCCAGCCCAGCAGCCTGTCCTCAAAATAAAGCCCACCTGCCTGCCCAGATTCCAGGGCTCAAGGAGGGAATTCCACCAATGGAAAAAAGACTGGGAAAATCTACAGCGGCAAGGGGAGCCAACCGGCTCTGCGGAGGCGAAGAAGATGCAGCTCCTTGACAGCATGGATGACAGGATCCGCAAAGACCTCCGGCTCTCCACCTACAAGTCTGCCGAGGAGATGTTTAAGGTCCTGGAAAACAGGTTCGGGAATAAGACCACCATCGCCCTGGAGATTGTCGAGGACCTGGAGAAGATCCCACCTCTAAAATCCCACCAGCCCAGGAGGATGATCGAGCTCATCCAGTCAGTTGAAAAGGCCTTGAGCGACCTGACAGAACTCGGAAATACAGGAGCCATCAAAAACCCTCTCATCATCAAGTCAATAGAAAGCAAACTGCCAGACACAATGAAGCGGGATTGGCTACTCCACATGGTAAATCCAACAAATGCAGTAACCCCAGACAACCACTTTGACAAGCTCCTGAGTTACCTGAAAACTGAAGAAGAGGTCTTGGAGAGACTCGAGCAACTTGGAGGTGGGAGAGAACGGACAAGAGACCAGCTGACTTCAAGAGTACGCCTCTACCAGGTCCACGAGTAAAGAGGGCTGTGTTGTTGCTGGTGACGAGCGGCATGCAGAAAGCTCTTCTTCTGCCAGAGTTTAAGGTGCTGAAGGTAAAAGACAAGCTAAGTGCTGTGGAGCTGGCGGGCCTGCACAAAGTGTTTGGAGTTCATGACGAAGACAGTACCTGCAAAGACACTTACGTGTAAAAAGCCGGGCTGTAGGAGAGGCCATCACTTCTTCCTGTGTCAGAAAGCAAGACCCTAGAAAAGAGGAGACAGAGACAGCAAAGTCAACCATGAAGAGGAATAAACTGACAGAAGAACAACAGCAATTCATGTCAGAACTGTCCCCTGAAATGGCGGAAAAATGCAAAAGAGCCTTTACAAATGCGTCTGCAAGATCCCTCAAAACCGACAGGCCTGGCGGCATGGAAGTAAGTGCAGTTCAAGAGCTCCCTGTGATCCTCATGCTACTGGAAGTTACCACCAATGCAGGGGAAGGGATCGGAACTCTAATCGACCTAGCCTCAGACACGAACTACATTACCCACCGTGCAGCAAGGAGACTGGATCTGAGGAGCGAAAAGATCACACTCGTCGTCCACGGGGTTGGAGGAATGGCCCTAAAGGTCAAAACAAGGCGATACCATCTCAGAGTGAGAGTTAAGACCCCCAGAGGAACGGAACGCGCCCATGAACTCCTCTGCTACGGCTTGGAAGACATCGCTAAGGTCCAAAACCCAGTCACTCCTGAACAGCTGAGGAGGTTCTTTCCTAACACCAACCTGGATGACCTGCGCAGGCCAGAACAA
>NW_020852800.1:0-623 GCF_000972845.2 Larimichthys crocea
ACTGATTGCACTGCACGTGCAAAACCGTAATTTGTCGTGCTTGCTGGAATCGAGCGTGCGTAGCTTCTTGCTGAAGTTACGTGACATAATTCGTGCTTTCTGGAATTGATAAGAGAATCGTTAGATAAACTGCCAAACGATTCCATGGAACTGAAACACACAGAACCGGTTATCAACAAGAACCGGTGTGACAGTGTAGTATAGTGCTATACTGGTCTGACATGTAACTGTGAGGACAGGGAGAATGGAAGTGGAAAAAACATTTGTTTTTTTTACACTGACAGTAAATGGAAATGAGAAACAATCGATCAGCTACAAGTAGTGTGCCATAATGACTTTCTGAATGATTCATATTGCTTCAGATAACTTATTATTGATCCTGAGAAAAATATCTTTACTTTAGTTGAACAGACAGATACAGACCCTGGGCTGGGTCCAGGTTACAATGAATGATGTCATTTGTGTTTGTGATGTTTTAAAACAGATATTAATTTTTGTCTAGTTTGTCCTGGTGTCATTTTTAATCTTTAAAGGCCCTCTGTGTTGGGTTTGGTGCCACCTAGTGGTGAGGTTGAACTGAATATCCCTCGCCTCACTGTCTGCTTTACAAGAGAGAACCCGCA
>NW_020852801.1:0-536 GCF_000972845.2 Larimichthys crocea
AACTCTTTTATTTACCACACACTTTAAAACATGGCATGTTTAAATGTTTCTGTAAACACTGCCAGACATCCAGTTTGCTTTGCCAGAAATATACTACTGTCTCTGCAGGACGACTTGGAGGATGGATATCTGTGCTTGAGTTCAACTTAAACTTGCTTTTAAGTGCAACATTTGGAAGACCCTGCCTCTCTCCAGCCAGGTGAGTTAATAAAGTGCGTCTCTGTTTGGTGGTTTATACGGAAGCCCTAATTTTAAAGAAAACCCCTTAAATAAGGAGGATCTGATTCAAAACATCAAAGTTTAAGTTGGATTTATTGTTCTTGTACAAGAGGAGCGTTTCACAGTGCAACACACTAAAAGAGGTTACAGAGAAAAAGGCTCCCTGAGGAGCTCTGACAGTTGGTTCTTATACATTTTCCTAAAAATGGGCTGTGTCAACCTCTGTAAATTGTTAACAGACAATCTGCATATAATGCATTTAAACAGTTTTCTTTAACACATCCCCTAATCGGTAGCCAGTATGTCCCCAATCTAGA
>NW_020852802.1:0-549 GCF_000972845.2 Larimichthys crocea
TGTACCATGTTGCCATGGAGTCAGTGATTCAGCTGTGGCCTACCAATATTTGTTTACATTTATGCTGACTTTACACCAAACGACAAATGATTTCAGTGTTGCAGGCAAATTTGAAATTTCGGTAAAAAATCATGAATGTTTTTCACCTCAATCATTTGGTGTACGGTGGTCATAAAACTGACTCGTACTGACCAGTACTGACTGGTGTCAATCACTCTTATTCTCAGTCATGTTTAATATTATCAGAGGTTTTTAGTGTTGGCTCATGCAAATAATTTCTAAGTTAGCATTAAGCTTAGTTAGTTAAGTGTAGTAAATTGTTGTATTCTGTAATCAGAGCCCCCTACATCTGACACACTTTTTACATTCAGTCGGTAAAACTTCAGTAATTCACAGTCAATGATTTCTACTTTTTGCTCAGACTGTTTGTAAATGATATCCTGAATTCATTATGAGTAAATTATAATAGTAATCAGAGTTGAAGCAGCCATGACACATAAACCTGCAGTGATAACATGTCGGATAACGTTGTAACATCATTTAAGCTCC
>NW_020852803.1:0-6108 GCF_000972845.2 Larimichthys crocea
TCACAATTTCCATAAATAATATTGGTAGTATGGTATTTCTGGTGCGCGTGGGGCTTCACTTGGTCAGATGTATTTTTCATGGCACTCTTCCTTCAGCCTGTAACTCATTTGCATCTCAAACGCTGGCGAATGCGCGTGGGAACGCGGGAAGTGTCTCCTCTCTGTGCCATCCTTTCTAATAATGTATCACTTTTAACAGCTAGTTAAGCTGTAAATGCAGCGTCGTTTCCCCTGTTCCCACGAGAAAGAGCTGGAACCTTCCAACGTCTCTGCATCTGGGGAAATGTGGCGAGTGTAATTTAAAACGGATACACTGATTGGAGAGGGAGAGATTTGCCAACAATTGAGAAGCGAATGAGTTACAGGCTGAAGGAACTGTTCCATGGAAAATACAATTAAATACAGTTTCATTTACGCGCGCAGCATAAAATGTTTTACGTAGGGCAAAAATATCTCATGTTTTAAAAACAAATAAATACTTTTGCTGAATTAAATTTATTTTTCACCGAGCAAAACATTTCATCACTCAGTATCGACGTCAAAGTAGAAAGATATGATATTACGCACGGGAATGAGACCTTTTACGCACGGATTTAACTATTTTAATGGATTTTTTCAACTTTAGTGAGTTCAAATTAAACTAGAATTCCTAAATATTAATATATTTTTTTATAATAAAAAGCTGAATTGTTGAACAAATATTGGAATATCAGAATCAGCTAATTAGGTCCTAAAGTCAGTATGGTTCGGGATTTGTCCTTGGTCGTTCTGCTCCTGGATGTGTTGTGTTATAGTTTGTCTGAATGTGAGGATTAAACTTTTGTTTCCACTGTGGGTGGAACGTCCCTCCGCGTGGTGGCCTTTATCATTGTCCACGTGTGTGGCCCAGCAAAGTCCACACCTTCTGCTTCCCCGAGACACGTGCCACGCAAACAGTAATGGACCATCTGCATATGTTTGTAGAGGATTTTTCCTTTGTGTTATTTTACTTAAATGACAATTAAATAAATTAAAGGTTGCCAAAAATACATCATCGAGACACAAGTGAAGGAAGTTGGCCCTGTTAAATGGGAGCAGCCTTGGTGTGACCATAATTAACTTGACAGTTATACATTTACAAATGTTCAGACTTTTGCAGAAAGTCAAAAGAACAACACGTGCTGCTGTGGTGAACTTTGGTCAGCAATGTCAGAGTCATTAAAGTGGTTCGTTTGTGGAGTCACTGCGTGGAGCTCAGGGGCCACGGCCTCCACAGTGGACTGGCTGAGACGGCGTGGTCTGGGACGGGCTCTTGTTTGCATCGCTCGAACCTCCGCCCTTTTTGTGGGTCTGCTGGGGAGTTGTGGGAGAGCGAAGTGAAAGCGCACGGTTCGCCTGAGGGAGGCGTGCCAACACTTGTGACGGAACCCTGGCATCAACGGACGAAGGAATGGAAACCTGGGGAGTTTGTTCCGAAAAACAGAGAGTTGGGCGGGACTGAGCTTATTCATTCTTCATTTGGCCTCTTGAGGTCAAGTCTGAAACGGGAAAAGCCGAGCAGCGAAAGATGCAACCACGTGCTGCTCCGAGCCACAGGCCTTCCCTTAGGCCCAGGACTGAGAAGCTCTCTCCAGACAGGGGAAGAAACCGTCTTGGAAAGGACGGTCTTGGCTCCCACCACCCTTCAGTTCCCTCGTCGTGCTTCCTCCCGTCGCCAGTGTTCTGCCAGGAATAGGACTGTGTGCTCGATATCCAACTTTTCTCTTCTCTCCAGTTCTCGCTGAGTCCGCTTTCCGAAGACACACAACAAAGAGTCGGTAAACATTGGTTCCCTGCCTCTCTAAAAGGGCCTTTAAACTTGAAGGATAACGGCCAACCTGAGGCTTAGTGGTCCTTTTACTGTTTGCCTGTACGCAAAAGAGTCTTCAGGCCTCCTCCAGGCGCGGTTTTCATTCGCTCTCTCTCGACGTCTCTCCACCTGAGGTTGAGACTCGCTCTTGCGAGACAAACAAGAAGAATCGAATTAAGAATGAAATGTTGACACCGGAGTGATGGCGCTACAAAACAAAATCTGATGTGCACACAGAACGCAACAATGGGTCAAAGTTGTTTCTATACCTTTTTCTTTGGGCCGTTGCCGCGTCCGCTGAACCTGAATCAGTTTCATGGATTGTATTCCAACCAACAGTCCAGGCTAACTGCACTCGGTCGGACTTTTTCAGCGAACGTGAATGTGACCCCTCAGCCGTCCAGTGAGGGCCCTGTTAAAAGTTAACCGAGGTGGGCGTAAACTTTAGCTCCACCCACCCAGACGCGACTTCACACTCATCATGATGAACTAAACTCAGTTTTTATGTAAGTCGTAATGTGCTGTAAAATATCTTTTCACAGTTACAAGTGAAGCAAAGACTTGTTGTGACTCTGTTTTTTGTCCTCCCAGTTTTCAAAGTGTTGAGAGTCAAATCAGTGGGAAAATTTGGTTCAAACATTCAAATCAAGTTAGAAATGACAAAATAGATTCTTGATTTAATTTTTAGCTTTTTCTGTAAACGATCTGTGTGGACACATTGTGACAACAAGATGAAAACGGCAGCCATACAGACCACCCCGTCATTCACTGCGGGCACGTGCACTGCCCGACTGGTGGAGCCTGCACGCGCCTTGTAAAGGTGTCGACAAGCTCGTGGGGGGCTCAAATTTACATATGTAGGGAAAGCAACAAGAGACACGCCCGAACACAGCGTGAAAGCGCAGACAAATGACTTGGGTGACCCTACTCACACATTATATGGACGTGAAGAACGAGACATGTCCTTCAGAGAACGGAGCGTGGAGCGAGAAGAGCTTGATGACGCGGGAAAACTTCTTAAAGAGCCTCACGATGACTGGAAATCGCAAGCAAGGGAAGCTGTTACGCCCTGCGTATAAATCCACTCTCTTTACGCACAGCTCTGGCAAAGTGTTTGTAAAACAAAACGAAGTCAAGAACTTCCAGTTGAAAGTTGAATCCCATTTTATTTATTATTCATATTCGTCTCTTACTCTACAAACATCTGCAGCTGCTGAAAAACAGTAATCTATGGTGTCGCGTCCGCGCGGAAAATCACAAATCGATGTGAATAATGAGATTCAAACCAAATGGCGGCACTTTTCCATGGAGGACCTGAAAGAAGCACGCGTGGAACCTGAAAGCCACTTCTCTTCGTCCTCCAAACACTCTGTTATTATAGATGTAATCGGATTCAACCAGGTAATAAAGTGTGACGGAGCTTCCCTGCGATTTTTCCCAGAGACAGAGTTTTGGAGGAGCTACTCCCGAATTTGAGGCAAACTTGACGATGTGATGTTCATTCTCAGTAAACCATAAACTGAACCAAGTCGTTGTGTCCCATTTGTTCTCTCGGATCATCTACCATAAACTCCGTTCGCTTACTGGTGATTTTGGCAAATCATACGTGAGTCCCAGGACAACCTTTAACGCGTAAATCTACATTGTTACGCGCCGGCTTTTCAATGGACTCTTCTTTAACAGTACGTGAACATACAAAAACATTTTTTTGGCTTTGTCGAAGTCTAGTAAGATAGATTTTGAAGCTGCCACGGTGGCGCCTGGTGGAAACACCCGAGAAGCCAACCTCCTGCTCAAGCACACGTTTATAAATGAAGTATGCCCGATCCGTTGTTAAAAAAAAAAAAACAGGTAATAAAGTGAGGATGAAGCCTCTGCTCCCGTTTCCCATGATGAGCAAGAAGCTGGAGGCATCCTCTTCCCACCTGTCACACGCCAAAGATCATATCAATTTCCAATTGGTCCCTGCGGTGCTGATGGTCAGACAAAACCAACCTGAACGTAAGGCTCACTATTTATATGTGTTTTAAATTGACCTTTTTGCGCACCGTGACCTTTCGCCTGCATTCAGTTTATCTTCATGCAAGCATTGTTTAGGGTAACCCTGTACCTTAGTGTGTTTTGCAGTGTGGAAGAAAGCACAAATGTTTTACCACAAGCTCAAAGACTCGTCAAGTCCCTGGCATCCAGTGGAGAAAGATTTCTCAGTTTAAACGGACACAGACAGACACTTTTGATCGGTTAATTGCTACACGTCAGTTGGAGTAAGACTACTAAACTTTTCTGCCGCTTCAGATTTTGGTAAACCTAGTAATGTTTGACATGCTTCTAATATCATATGTAATAGAGTTCAGAGCGATCCAAACAGTGTTTCGTTTTAAATAAATCTCCCTTTTTGGTGTAATTGAGGACCAAATGTCCAATTTTATATAATGTATATTATATTAACGGTATATTATATATATGTCCTCTTATTTCAATAGTGCGAGAAGTTAGAAATTACATGGATATTATCCTTTTTCTGTTAAATAGTAAGAGGTAGAAGAGTAGAAATTCATGGGCTTAATTTTTGAATCCATCTAGTAAGACTACTTTAGATCTATTATACATTACTAAACTGCCTGATGCAATATTCTTTTCCAAGTGTTATTGTATTCACATAAACCAACAAGGACAAGGCAATCAACCAAATTAAACAGTTAACACAGAAGTCTTGGGACAATCCTGTGTCCTCAACACTCCACTTGTTTAAATCACTTTTGTTTGACAATGTAAAATAAAAAATGTATATCACACTCATGCACATTCTGTCGCAAAAGGCTGTTCATAAATTTCTCCGTTGTGCGCCTGTCTCAGCCACTACCCTCATGCGACAAAGATTAGGACACGCGCCAGCAAGCTCCGTGCGCGACGCGACCAGCTTCACAACCATGATTCAAACACGCGCCAGCCGGAAACGTTAACAAGGGACATGAAACCAAAACCAAGTTTGTGACAGACAACACATTTTTAAAGTACGACGGTGATACGAAACATCTCGAAGATTAGCCGGATAATTCCACAAATAAGATCAGAGAATAAATGATATCTGACATTCTGTAACTCAGTGACTTTTGACACTTTTTGACGGCCAATACATTAAAAACATTCAAATACAGAATGAAAGTTGACATCAGCCCACAATAAGGTCAAATATATGTCACCGAGTCCACTTCTCAACATTCAAACTAAACGAACGAGAATATTGTGAAAACCATCACAAATACTGCGCCGCGAAAGCCTGGTGCGTAATTGCATGTGAAGTGCCAGTGTTGTATGTGTGTGTGTTTGTGTGTGGTGTTGGGTGGTGTGTGTGATACTGTGTGGGAACCTGAAAGCTCAAAGTCCCTCACAACACTCTTCTTTTAATGATGACTAATCTCCAATAATGAAGGAATGCCAAATGCGTTCTTAATGATGTTCCCATGAGAAGACACAAAAGTGTCTACCCAATGCGCTCCAACACGGTTTCATGCAAGTTATGTAAGGTCTGGACTAATAAGCGCAGGGTCATAGAAATAAAAAGTAACCACAGTTTTAATAATAGTACCCGTCATTTTGGTGAAAACCAAAGCAAGAGTGTTTAAAGAAAGAAGAGTCGGTGAATTTTATATTGTTACCCGCTTCTCGTAACTTTGTTACTTAAATCTCTGCTCGTAAGTTGATGTTTGTTTTCTATTGGCCAAATCTTCCTAACATACAGTCTGATTTTACTCTTGATTCAAAATTAAGGCGCTCAAAGTTCTGTTCGTTCATCAGCCAAAACCTGCACGCGTTAATTCGGGTTTAAACGAATCAACCAGTTAAAAATAATAATAATAAGAAAAAAAGAACTAATCCGGGCACCTGACAGGTGAAGGACAAATATGGTCCCCTTGAGTGTGGGACGAACTTCAAGGTGAGCACGAGGCAAGACACGTTTTTTTGTGTTTCCTGTGTAAAGAGACACCGGACACCGCGCAGAAAACCAAATGGCCCCCTGAAGCAGCCTGATGGAGGGGAGGGGGGGGGATGGATGAAGAATACTACATACAGTGAAACAAACGTGGACATGAGCAAAGAGTTTTTTCAGATCATCCTGCACCTCATCCTGGCAGATTGTTCAAAAGTTATTTTGGACACATCTGTAGAAGTTTAATTAACTTGGAAGAGTAACAGCATCCTAGAGGTTTGAGAGTGGTGTTTATCACCAGAAGTATTGTAGTATAAGTTACAGCTAAATGATAAATAAGTATTGTACT
>NW_020852804.1:0-564 GCF_000972845.2 Larimichthys crocea
TGTGCAGCGTGTTAAAAACAAAGGTGACCTCCTGTGTGATGTCACTTCCTCCTAAGAGGTTGACGTGAAAGTACAGTGAGCAACACGAGCTAACGTTAGCTTAGCAATGGATCTGCTAACATCAACAAACAACCGACAGCCACGACAACGTCAAAGCTAACGTTACTGCAAAGCTAACGTTACTGCAAAGCTAACATTACTGCAAAGCTAACGTTACTGCAAAGCTAACGTTATTGCAAAGCTAACGTCGAACATATCGTGGCTGGCTAACGTTAACTCGTTTGTATCTCGTTGTATCAAAATCCTGTCTTGAGTGGATAACGCTAATTGCTAACATCATCGCTAATAAAACCGTGTGAGGTATTCATAGCATAACATATGAGTTCAGCAGCTAACGTGGTCCATGATGCTAACCAGCTCCGCTCACCAACAGTCCAGGCAGCCCGGCTAACACACTCAGCTAACAGCTGCTAACACACTGAGCTAACAGCAGCTAACACACTGAGCTAACAGCAGCTAACAAACTGAGCTAACAGCAACAGCTAACAAGCTGAGCTAACAGTA
>NW_020852805.1:0-692 GCF_000972845.2 Larimichthys crocea
CCATGCACACTTTCTGCCTGTATTTTCTTTGAATCACCTCCCAGAGTTTCTGTTTTGAGGTAAGCTGCCGCCCGCCCTCATAGAGCTTCCTTTTAAGGATGCTCCACAGGTTCTCAGTAGGGTTGAGGTGAGGGGATGATGGTGGCCACATCATGATTTTTTTCTCCCTTTCTCCCCAGAGCAACTAAGGCTTCAACTGTACTTTTTGCAGCGTTGTCTTGCATGAAAATGATTTTATTCCAGAAGGCAAGGCTCTTCTTTTTAAACCATGGCAGGAAATGGACAGTTAGGAACGCCACATGTTTTACAGAGGTCATTTTGACACCTTCAGGCACCTTAAAGGGGTCTACCAACTCATCTCCTATGATTCCAGCCTATAACATCACTCCACCACCTCCTTGCTGAGGTTGCAGCATTGTTGGGACATGGTGGCCATCCACCAACCATCCAGAACCACATCCATCTGGACCATCCAGTGTAGCATGGAAAAAAACTTAAGTCATCATGTATTTCGCTAACCCCCGCCCTCCTATATTTGCACTACTGTATCTGTACTACTATCTGTACCATTTGTAAATACTGTAAAAATCTGTACAATACATCTGTATACTTGTTGCACCATTTTGCACTACCTGAACATAACAACACTGTATATACTGTAAAAATGTGTACATCACATATATATACATTAC
>NW_020852806.1:0-919 GCF_000972845.2 Larimichthys crocea
ACTGAACAGCCATGACAACCAAGGTCACATCTTGAGCAGTGTGAAACCAAACAGACTGACTAATCAAGATTCTGCAAGGGCTACAATTTGCCACATTATTGGAGGAACATGAGAGGTTATGAAATCATCTGTTATCTAACCTCTACAGGGGACAGCTGCATGATGGGACCAGAGATCCCCAGAGTTTCAAGGGTTAGCTGACCACAGATAATGTCCTGAGGGACACAATAATGGCTTTGGTGCAAGAAATATAACACATGAATGCATTTTGAAATGTTATTGCAGCGCAGACAAAACTCTTGATAGGAAACATTTCCAATACCTCCATTTTTTCTGCTCATTCTTAACAACCAGCAATTAGTTTGTTTAAAAAAAGGCCTCAAAGTGACAAACTGCAGTCTGCTTTAACTTTACAGAATGGCAATGTCCAAAATAAAGACTTTTGCCATTGCCCATTTTTAGCACACCTTTTTAAAATTGAAAACCAGTTTGAGGAGTATAAATGCTAACCTGTTGTGTTTAAGTGCCTAAAACATTTCAGTGAAGCCACAGGTGCCAAAATTGCAAACCTGAATGACCACCAGCATCTGTGGTTTTCAGTTAAAATAAGCCTGATGTTGTTCCCATTGATGACGGTGAGAAAATTTGAATTGGGACTGGCAATGTTTTCTTCATTTTTAGGAAGCTGATTATATCAGCGGGTTGTTGGGCTGACAGCAGCCTGTGGAAAGTTTGAACATATCACTCGGCCCTAATACTTAGTCACAAAAATTACAAGCATGGATGAGATGGACACAGCTATACGACCTCCATGTACTGCAAACGCACCGTCTGGATGCTCCTGCGGTAGCTCCAGGGTCATTCTATTGAAACGGAAGTGCATTTAGAGAACATCGCTCCATAACATCATCATGCCTAA
>NW_020852807.1:0-523 GCF_000972845.2 Larimichthys crocea
CAACTACAGACAATCTGTGTAAATACAAATGGATATTTTTTTAAAACCTCACTTTTAAATGATAGATAGATATACAGACAGACAGACAGACAGACAGACAGATAGATTAGATAGATAGATAGATAGATAGATAGATAGATAGATAGATAGATAGATAGATAGATAGATAGATAGATAGACTTTATTGATCCCGATCATCCAGTAGCAGCATGCAAACATACATTGAACATACATTAGAATGAACTTAAAACACAGTAACCATATGTTAGAATTATATACATAAAAAATGAATAAAGACGGAGATTTATTTTCTTTTTTCTGTCTTTACAGATCAGTAGGTTTACATACACACACACACACATATGTATGCATATATATGTATATGGAGAGAGAGAGAGAGAGAGAGAGAGAGAGAGAGAGAGTATCTATATAAAACACAGGGGTTTATGTTCCAGACTCTTTCTTGGCCAGTACCAACTACAGACAATCTGTCTTCTCTCAGACAGATAGATAGATAGATAGA
>NW_020852808.1:0-1213 GCF_000972845.2 Larimichthys crocea
AGGGAAGGTATGAGAGGAGGAGGAATGAGAGGAGGAGGAGGGAGAGAGAGGAGGAATTCCTGCATGTAGAGACTGGCAGCAGAGCTCTTCACCACTAAGTTACACTCACCGATAAAGCATGTTTGCAGAGTGAATAATCAGTAATCTGCAGCTAAAGACTACTTGAGCACAATCTAAGCAACATTTTCTTACAGTGATACATTTCCACGTCTTAGACTGACATGAAATGTTCAGTGATTTACTGGAAAGGGACTTTTGTCTGAACTGTTTTGCATCTAAAACTGGTCATAAGGAAAAACTAGTCACAGCAGACAACACGTAGTATGTCAGCAACGTGTTTTCAGATGTGTTTCTCTTCCCCCTAGGCTTACGTGCAGATGTGAGTCGAATATTATTAACCAATAACATTAATTAAGTGTCGACTGGGCGAGGCTGATGATGAAATACTGCTGATGAATGAATGAAATATTGCTCTAAGCGTTACTAATGTAGCTGTAACTGTGTGAAAACAAGATAGCTTTGTTTACAGTGAGTGCTAGTTTCATTTAGAAACATAAAATATAGTTTGTGAGTGAACTATGTCTTTTTGTTGTTGTTGTGTTCCCCTATAACTAAAGTGTTATCTACGGAAGCCCAAAGCAGCCATGTGTTCATACATTTTATTCCCTCTGATATGTAAACCAGATAATTTTTTCGAGATCTTGAAATAAAGAAAGGAGAGTTAGTCTAGTGTATTAAATCACTGCAGGAAACATCATTCAATGTAGTAATGGAGTACATATCGATCAGTCAGCATGACGTCAGGTGTGATGGAAATCCCAGGACTATCAAATGTGATCCATCATCTTGAGATCTCGAATTAATTGTGTCGTCGTTATCTCTGGAAAAATTGACTTTGTTATTTCAAGATAATGACATAAACAACGCGAGATCTCGAGAAAACAAACAAAATTAATGAATGCATGAAGAAAATGGAGAATATATAAATAAAGCATGTCTGCTTAGGTCTTCCGTATTTTTTTTCCTCACTAGGCTGCTTTAAAGAAAGAAATATTCATATCTGCGTTTTTATTCACCAGTTCAAAATATTGTTTTTAATAATTAAACACATTTGTTATCATACACTTTATATTAACAGTCTTAATTTTTTAATAATGTCAAATTTCAAATTTATTAACATTAAAAAAAATTATTTTTAAAAAATATTTCCTTT
>NW_020852809.1:0-743 GCF_000972845.2 Larimichthys crocea
TTTTTGACTGCGGTCAAGTGAGCAGCCGTTCGGTCTTTTCCTGATTTCAAGTGCGCCCGTATTACAGAATGTACGGCAAATGCATGTAGTCCATGATACGGAGCGAGCAAACTTATTAAACCACTGTAAAATCACTTTGATTCATAATTTCTGACAAAGGTTGATACACTTGAACTCAGGACCACCCTGACTGTTCACTCACTCAGTATAAAGCATATTTACTGAATCATTTTGGAGAAATTCAGCCTCAAAGTTCATTATTTTGAATTGAAAACGACATTATGTACAATATTAAAAAATTATGGATCAAAGGGATTTTACAGTAGAGTAAATATTGTACATAATGCCTTTTTCAACTAAAAAAAAGGAACTTTGAGGCTGAATTTCTCCAAAATGATACCGTAAATGTGCTTGATACTGACTTATTGAACAGTCAGGGTGGTCCTGAGTTCAAGTGTATCAGCCTTTGTCAGAAATTATGGATCAGAGAGATTTTACAGTAGAGTAAATATTGTACATAATGCCTTTTTCAACTAAAAAAAATGAACTTTGAGGATGAATTTCTCCAAAATGATACCGTAAATGTGCTTGATACTAACTTATTGAACAGTCAGGGTGGTCCTGAGATCAACTGTATCAACCTTTGTCAGAAATTATGGATCAAAGTGATTTTACAGTGGTGTAATAAGTTTGCTCGCTCCGTTTCTCTCTCTGACCATATTTCCTCCGTAGCGAGGTCATGT
>NW_020852810.1:0-2165 GCF_000972845.2 Larimichthys crocea
AAAATCAGTCAAATAATTGGTGGTGGGGGCTGTGGCTCAGGAGGTAGAGTGGGTCGTCCACTAATCAGATGACCAGTGGCTCCTCCAGTCTGCATGTCAGAGTGTCCTTGGGTAAGATACTGAACCCCCTGAACCCCTGCTCCCTGTAAGTCGCTTTGGATAAAAGTGTCAGCTTGCTGACTAAATGGTTTGCCGTAAAGTGTTATATACTTCTCCTGACCTGCCTCTACATCCACCACGCTAAGCTTCACAACGCTCTTCAGAAATCTGTGGGTGACTTCACAGATATGAAGTCCATTTTTTTATACTGTCTATGGTCTACGTCTGTATTCTAGACAGACTTTATGGCCCACTGTACATCCTGAGGAAAATGTCACTCAGCTGCACATTAACAGGTACATTTATAATCCATCAACCAATAGAGCATCTGAAAATGTTTAAAAAAAACAAAACCCAAACTTACATTGGTCATTAAACCATTTGCAGGTATGGAAGTTCTTCACCCCATAAAATAATCAATGTTTGAAATTGGATTGATATTTTATTGAGACTGAATGTTAACCTTCCCCCCGGGGCGGCCTTGGGGAAGACCCAGGACACGCTGGAGGGACTATGTCTCTCGGCTGGCCTGGGAACGCCTTGGGGTCCCCCAGGGAGAGCTGGATGAAGTGGCCGGGGGGAGGGAAGTCTGGGCCTCCCTGCTGAAGACGAGACGAATGTTAACCTGAATACACACAATAGGAAACAGAGGTGGTCAACATAACATTACATTACAACACTGGCTCCACTCCCCAGCATTGTAAGATAATGCAGTTTGACATATAATATGAAATATTATATGAATACAGCTACAGTTGGCAGCAGTTTACTTCACTGTCCATCAGGAACTCTGTAAATCACACAGAGTTAAGGCGGAGCAGCCGGAGGACATCAGAGGGAAAGGAAAACATTTTCTCCATAAAATTGATCCAGTTTCACCAGAAAAAAAAAAGTTGTATTGTTCCATTCATTTGTACAGACAGATTAATTGTTACATACACTATATAAAAATTCCTGCCAACTATTGTGAGAAGCTTGTGGAGGGATATCCAAAACGTTTGACCCAAGTCATACAGTTTAAAGGCAATGGTACCAAATACTAATGAAATGTATGTAAACTTCTGACTTTGAAGAAAGTAATAAAAAAATGTCTAAAAAATCCTTCTCTCATTATTCCGGCATTTAGCAAATAGAAATAATTTTGATAATCCTAACGGACCTAAAACAGGAAAAGTGATTGTCTGATTTCATGTCAGACAGTGAGAAAAAAAAGCATATGTGTCTTTTTATATAGTGTATGTAAACTTCTGGTTCATAAATAGTCTTATATGATCATTTAAAAACCTTTTTACCTGTAATGAAGCAGTGATAACCTCGCCCCTCCACAGACAGACAGACAGACAGACAGACAGACAGACAGACTCACCTGTGATGATGACTGTCTTCCCGGCCATCGCTGCATTTCCTTTATTTTTGGATCTTTTGAAGAGAGTCTGTGTGAGGATGATGTATCCTCCCAGAATTACACCGGCCAGCAGCAGCAAATGAAACATGGTTTACAACAGTTGTCTGATCTACCACTGACTGAATCAGGAGCTCAGCTCTGTCTTTTAAAAGCTGCACCTGTCAGACCAGTTCTACCTCCCTGAGGCGGGAAGGTGAATCACAGTTTGGGCTGGACAGACAGGTTCGGCTGACATTCCAGATTGATCAGTGCTGACGTTGAACTGAAACTCGCGCTGTTATTTGACCTTTAACACAGTGATTTACCCTGATCCCCAGGGAGAGGTGAAAACTTAATTTCCTGTTAAAACTTTCAAAATAAAATCTCTGTTGACAAATGTATTTATGCTCATAAGTCAAGGAAAAAATGAAAGAAAGCAAGACTTCTCTACAGTATACACATTCTGTCTTCTTTCTTGATATATTGCCTTAAATTGCTGCCAGCTTAAAAGTTTTATTTTCTGTGCCCTGCCACAATGGCTGAAACTTTTCAAGTTTCCAGAAAAGTATTAACGTTATTTACACAAGTCAAGATGCTGCCTGTACATTCACATTCAGTGCTCTGAACTCACAGTCCAGGCAGCATGGCTAACAAACTCAGCTAACATTAGCTAACAGCAGCT
>NW_020852811.1:0-675 GCF_000972845.2 Larimichthys crocea
GAATGAGGAAATATACTGACGAGTGCTACACTCCTGTAGTGTAGACTGGGTGTTTTGCTTTGAGGTGATATGTTAAAGTCGTGTTACTTCTGTGGAATTTAAATTCGGCTTTGCAAACTGTGCAAATTGCCTTGTTTTTGTCCAACGAGCCGTTGGGCAACGTTTTAAAATGAAATGTTACCTCTAAAAGTCCTTATCCATCTTTCTGCCATAGACTCTCCTTTAGTTAGGATAGATCATAGACATATATACACAGACTCTCCTTTAGTTAGGATAGATCATAGACATATACATAGACTCTCCTTTAGTTAGGACAGATCATAGACATATATACACAGACGCCTCATTGAGCAGGTTGGTCCGTTGCTGCGATACGTTAACGCGTCCACCATATTGGATGTGGCAGATCTGCCCGTAAACTAATACAAGCAGGGCCGGTTTTAGCTATGGGCAATGTGGGCGACCGCGCAGGGCGCAGTCTCCGTGAGGGCTTTAAGTTAATGCCTCTTATACACCCATTCACACACACACTAATATATCTGGGAAACTACTTTGCCACATCCAAAATGGCGGCCGCCACCGGAAGTAAACAAAACCGCGTTAATTGCGTTTTTTTTTTTAACGCGTTAATTCTTTAAAATTAATCGACAAAATTTACGCGTTAATTTTGACAGC
>NW_020852812.1:0-3370 GCF_000972845.2 Larimichthys crocea
TAGTCACAACAAGGTTATAAATGGGTAAACTTTGAAATTGAACATGACTGCATGTGCACAACAACAATCAACTTCGATGAACTCAGCATGGAAACAAAATACAGTACCCACAACATATATAGGAAACACACAAATTGAAATGACTTGAATGTGCAAAACAATCAAACTTTAACAAGGTAAAAACTCAAGACCTGTAAACAAACATCTTTTATAGCACCCAAATTATCAATTGGAGGGCACAATCAAATAAAACTTAAAGGGAAACTTTAGACGGCTTTGAGCGTCACACCGCATACGTTGTTTCTTCTATTCCAGGACCGCGTTTGGCTTTTAAATGATATTAAACAGGTTACTCGTTTGTTTCCATGTTGTATCGATCACTGTCGCCCGGCATATCCGCAGAATATGTTCTCCTGAGCCACTATCTGACACCTTGTCGCACAAACCATTGTCCATATCACAGGACCGTTGACGCCGGCGTCTTTTTACGGCTCTCCTCCTCCATGCGTCACGCGCGCAGCCATTTTTCTTCCTCCTTGTTGTGTGACGCAATGAACTATCCGCGTAGGAAGGTATTCTGGTTATAACCCACAAAACTCCACCGTTGGTCAAATCTGATTACCGCATACCTCTTCACTTTTTTATACCGCCCACCCCTAGAGGAGAGGTTTGCCGAAACTTGGAATCGGTTCTCTCAGAAGTTCTGGCGTGTGATGAAAGATAAGGAGGCTTGGCACTCAGTATAAATCACACACATGATGAATTGTGTGTTTTGTGTTTTGATACTCGCATTATGCCCACAGCGGTCCTTACATCCATGATGGATGGGGCCCCATTCTTGCCCAGCCATCCGGAAAATAGCGGACCAGGTCCTTGGCCTTCACGACCCAGCGAGGTGTGAAAAAAAACATAAGGATCATTGGGACGCCCCTGGAGCGGAGGCGGGAGAGCCCGGTTCCTAAAACCTGCGTTGTGTTCCTCCGCATCCAGGGAGCACGCTGGGGGCCGTCCCAAAACTTCCTGCCAGTTTTGTGTTCCATTACCTGCAGAAACAAAGTATGAAGAAAGCAGAGCGGTCAGTCAGGTGGTATAAGCTGTGAAGACAACTTTTAACCGACTTCAAAGAATCAATAAAGAGAACAATTGTTACTCATCCATTGTATGGAGGAAAAGTAGACCCAAAAGATCTCAATAGATACTCACGTTGATAGAGGCATCCCAACGTGTCGTCCCAACCCATATGGCCCTTCCACTCCTCACCCTCATTACCTTGTCAGGGACCCCGTGCCCGGCCTGTGGCCATAAGATGGCGAGACAGGTAGCCGCCATGGGTACCAAGAGAACAACGGTCCTTCCGGGTATCTCTCGGGGCTGCCTTCTCGATTGTCCGCTGAAAAGAGAGTTAAAGAGAAAGAGAAACAATTAAGATTTGAAGTTTTAAATGGCCTACTGCAAAAAAATAAAAAAAAAAAAAAAAAAAAGTCGCTGAGAAGAGGGAGGCATTAGGGACCACCCAGCAGAGAGCCATCTTGGCCCGGGCAAGGCCTGGTCACCTGGCCAGATCCTCCCGTTGCTATGAGCCTTTTGGCCCTTCCCTTGCTTGACAAAGGGTTTTTTGGGTTTTGTTTTTTTGCCCAAAGCACGTCCGGCCCATGTCCCGGTGGAGCTTTGCGTAGATCCCGTGATGACCAGCGATGTCTTGCCCGCTGGGTCACCGGAGTGTTTTGGTGGGGTTGATCTAAAAAACTCAAGAAAAGATATGGCCTACCCACATACAAGATCACCCATCGTCGGGGCCAGGCCAACCTTTTTCAGGATAGTAGGGTTTTAGCTGTGGAATTGAACAAATTAAGATGATGACACATTGAGGCCATGCAGAAAATAAATAAAATGATGATAATAATAATAATAAATAAAATACCATTTATTTAATAATAAGAGAGACCTTTTTGGGGGGACTTCTTTAGGAGCAAGCACTGTACATCTTTATTAGTGTAACATTAAAAAGGAACTCCCAGGTCCAGATAATTGATGCTCGGCCAGCCCCGAGGCTGCCAAAAACCTTTAGGAATATTTTTGCCCGGTGGCCTTTGGGGACACCGCGTTCTCCTGCATTTCTGCGTTCCTTCTGGGCAAGGGAAAAACAAAAGTCTGCATACTTTGCATGTAGGAGTCTGTAAAGATGATTAGTTGAATGTAGCATTGAACCACACTCCACCACACCCAGCTCAAAATATGAACAATTTGGCACTTGTTCTTTCTTACCCCAATGACGTGCCAAGGAAGCCGTTCCCCTTCTTTCCTTTTCGCTTTGACCCCCTTACTTCGGCCTTGACTAGGGGCGATTTGCTCTTAGCAGCCTTTCTGCTTTTGTTCAGAGGAGTTTTTTCCCTAGAAGAAGAAAACAAAAAATTGTTAACCACCAATGCTACATGACCACATAGCCCCATCGGTCCTATCACTTGAGTCCAAAAACGATTTATACACTTTCTCGATGACTAATCCATCTCACTCACTGCCTCCGATTCCTCCAAAATCTTCCTCGGAGAGGAAGATATGTTTTTACTTGACTTCTTTTTTTTTTGAGGTGGGGCCTCAGCACTGTAGGTCTCCTGGGTAAAGAGAGAACAACAATAATGAGACATGCTTGAGTGACATACTTTGGCCTTCGGTTAAATGATTACAGCACCGTATCACTCTAATCGGTTATCTTCTCACCTCAGCGAAAGTCAGCCTCCTCTTAGTAGACAGTTGTTTCTCAGACTGCTTTTGCTGCTGCTGCTGCTGGGGGGGCTGGGGGCGTGTGGGCTCTTCAGGAGATGAGGAGGAGGAGGAAGAGGAGGCGGAGGAGGAAGACGGTGGCTGCGGCTGCTGGGGGCGTGTGGGCTCCTCGGAGAAGGAGGAGGAGGAGGGAGTTGGCTGCGGCTGCTGGGGGCATGTGGGCTCCTTGGAGGAGGAGGAGGAGGTTGGCTGCGGCTGTGGCTGCGGCTGCTGGGGGCGTGTGGGCTCCTCCTCGGAGGAGGAGGTTGGCTGCGGCTGCGGCTGCTGGGGGCGTGTGGGATCCTCGGAGGAGGAGGAGGTTGGCTGCGGCTGCGGCTGCGGCTGCTGGGGGCGTGTGGAGGAAGATGGGGGTGGTTTCCTCTGCAGCTTTGGCTGCGGCTGCTGGGGGCGTGTGGGCTCCTCGGAGGAGGAGAAGGAGGAGGAGGAGGTTGGCTGCGGCTGCTGGGGGCGTGAGGAGGTTGCCTGCGGCTGCGGCTGCTGGGGGCGTGTGGAGGAAGATGGGGGTGGTTTCCTCTGCAGCTTTGGCTGCGGCTGCGGCTGCTGGGGGCGTGTGGGCTCCTCCTCCTGAGGAGGAGGTTGGCTGCGGCTG
>NW_020852813.1:0-644 GCF_000972845.2 Larimichthys crocea
AACATTCTTAATGGGGACTCAGAAGGGGGAGGTACTTACCATATTTGGAAGATGAGTGTGTGAGGACAACTGAGTGCAATACTACATGGGGACCATTAGGGGGCGATACTGAGGAATCAGTGTGAGTGTGTCGTGATGAAAAAACATAATTTTTGGGCCAAAGCAAAAAACTTCACAGGCACCTTCAGAACAGCTCCAGCAGTCATTTAAGAGGCATTACCTTGTGGGGACCCGGTTTTTGGTCCCCACGGTGTCAGAGGTCCCCACGGCGTGACTGTGTAAACAGATTCATGTCCCCATAGTGATAGCAATACAAGCACACACACACACACACACACACACACACACACACACACACACTATAGTGACTATCAGTTTGTCCTCTGTGCTTTCAGAAGACAAACTGCTGCCAGATGCGTGTAGTCTGGCACATATGCGGGATGTGTAGGAGGCTGTTAGCCTCTACCATGAGAGGAACAATCAATAACTCAGAGGTTGTGTTATATACTGTGTTATATGTATGTGTGCACTTACAGAGGCTAAACTGTTATGGGAATTTTGAAAGAAAAACCCTTGAATAAGGAGGACTGGATTCAAAGTATCAAAGTTTAAGTTTTAAGTATTATTCTTGTACAAGAAGGAGC
>NW_020852814.1:0-619 GCF_000972845.2 Larimichthys crocea
AGGGAACAAGGAAACACCTGAGCAGGGAGGAGCTGGCTGTGTTTGAGAGCAGGAAGAAGAGGGAGGGCTTATCAAGAGCTGAGTCATTCCAGGAAGAGGAGCTTGTAAATGATCTGTAGAGTTCATACACTTTGATCGCTGTGAAGAAAATAGTTCCTGTTAAAGTTTCACCTGTAAAGTCCAAACTCACCAACTCACCTGTTCACATTATATTAAGGCTTAAAGTTATGCAGGATTAAGAGCGTGGATGCTTTGATTGACAGGTGGGTGTGGTTACAGGTGGCTTGTTTCAGTAAACAGGCTTCATTTAGCCCGCCACAGTTCCACTGTTACACTCTGAACGGGAAGGAAGCAACATGAAACCAGGTGTTCTTGGTATAATAAAAAGGTATTTATTAAGTGAAATTCAGTTTAATCTTAAACAGAAGGAGGTGAGGTACTAAAAGGGAAAGAAAGGGTGAGTGGATGCTGTTAGAGAACTCAAAAAAAAAAGACAAACAAAATGAAAAATCTCACAATTTAAACTATTTTCAATTAACAAGAAACACAGTAAACAGAAATATCTCTATATGCGAGTTTAGATCAGTCGAAAACAACGACGAAAACATCAAACAACAGA
>NW_020852815.1:0-513 GCF_000972845.2 Larimichthys crocea
GTTCTACTTATAAATAAATCTGTTTTATTTTGCAAAACAAAATGTTTATATGTTTGGATATGATACTTTGTTTAAATTACCCCCAATTTCCAGTTAATTCCCATATATTTCCAAAATTCCCCAGCTAAACTTCCAATGGAAACTTCCTGCCCCTATTTACTCATCACTTTTAGCTTAAACTTAAACTAAAATATCTATTTTAAGCATTTATTCATTACAATTACTTAACTGTAGCTATAGTTTATGATAACACTTGTAATGGCAACACATAGCGAGTGTTCACGTGTTAAAGCTTTGGCCGAGAGGCCGGACAAGTTCAGTTCATCACAGGGCAAACAGAGTCACCGACTAACCTGCATGTCTCTGGACTGGAACCCTCTGGTTCTGGCTCTGGACTGTGGGAGGAACCCATCAGAAAAGCTCCAGCTGGGGTTGGAACCAGAAACCTTCTTGTGAGCAGCATAGCAAAACCTAGACAACATGAGAAGTCGTGTTAGGTAGTTACCCCTGGTC
>NW_020852816.1:0-596 GCF_000972845.2 Larimichthys crocea
CCAGAACACAGAGTCCAAAAGATCCGCCTGTAACTCCTTCCTCCAAAGCGTGTCCATGCGGCTGGCCATAGTTGCAGCGATAAGCTCCATCCTGGGGATTGTAACACATTTCAATGGAGCTACTCGAGCTTTTCCCATCACAAAAGCACTGTGTACTTCAAAGTTCTTGCCTTTTGACAGCAGGTAAGTCACTGTTCCATATCCGTGTTCGCTGGCATCACAGAAGTGATGTAACTGGGCTGAAGTAACTTCCCCAAAGCCTGGTGGCTTCAAACATCTGCTGACCTCAAATCTGTCCAACAGGTGCAGCTGCTGCAGCCATTCCAACCATTCTTTAGAGACTGACTCAGGCACAGTGTCATCCCAGCCTATCCCTCTCCTGCACAGGTCTCTCAGCATCCTCTTTGCTGTTAAAACTACAGGGCTCAGCATTCCAAGGGAATCATAGATTGAGCTGACAGTCGAGAGGATTCCTCTTCTGGTAAGTGGTCTATCCTTAAGCACAATCTAGAACTTGAAAGAGTCTGATTTAATGCTCCATTCCACACCCAGCACTCTCTCTACAGGTAGTGAATCCAGCTCCATGTTCAACCCTT
>NW_020852817.1:0-2896 GCF_000972845.2 Larimichthys crocea
TAGTGTTTAAACTTGACTGAACATTGGCTGTATGCTTTTAATTCAGAACTGAGTGTTGTTCCTTTTGTAAATCATACTAAAGAGTAACTTGGCCATCTTGAAACCCAGACCCTATTACACTGGCAGTGAAAAAGAATTGCTTACATTACTAACATAAACAAGGTGTACAAGGTGAGCTATCAGTAGTGTACATATTTTGTATGATTCTTGCCTTCAAATTACTAACATACCACACTGTGACATTAAGCAGTTTTAGTGAAAATACTTGGCTGCAGTCAGGAGTAACTGGAGCATCCTTCCTATGAAATCTGTTAAATTCTTTAGCAGTCACCCTATTGCTAAGTGCACATATCAAAAAATGAATTGTCTTTTTTTAATGCTTTGTTCATTGAAATCAGTAGACATGATAGTTTCCTTCTAACACATCAAAACACCAGTTTATTATGTAGATGCAGGCAAGCAATGGTTTTTGACAACCATTGCATAATATTGCTTCACATCTTGTATGTTCATTAAGAGGAGAAAAATCTTATATTAGCAAAGACTTTACTTTTAGTTTTTAGTTTTAATCAGAACCATTGATTGTTGTTTCAGCCATTAATCTTGTCATGTTATTTTTCAGAGGACGAAGGACCGCCAAAGCTGGGAGACATTCTGTCATTTGCAACAGGGTGCGATGTGATGCCACCCATCGGGTTTTCTCCTAAACCGTCTCTGGAATTCCAAAGAGGGAGATACCCGATAGCAAACACATGTGTAAACTGTCTCAGAATACCTCTTCACCAGTCCTACGAGGACTTTAAGAGTAACATGGACTTTTGCAATCCGAAACACTCAGGGATTTGGAATGGAGTAAAAAAAAGTTCAGGTAGCCTAGTGCTCACAATTCTGACATCTGTTTTTCAAATGTTTGTATTTCTTATTTATATTTGTTTTTTTTTTACAAGCCCTTGAGTATCACAGACCTTACAACAATGTTTGAGGTTACATAAATTTGGTCTTTGTAGGTACAGTGTCAAGGAAATGTTCATTGTTACTTGATATGTTACATCTTAGTGCACTCAGGTAAAAGATGATCTGTAATATAAAATGAGAGTGGAAGCCATCAGTTCAGGTGTAGGCTACTACTGTTAATACAATGCTGGTGTTTTCAGATGAATGTGACAAAGGACTGTTACCATTCTCCAAAGTCTTTATTTCTGTGGCACTGCTAGTAAGAACAGTTTACTCAAACTGTTTTGTTTCAAGAAAATTTACAAGTGTCACAAATAAATTGATTCCATGGTTACCATCCTCAGTGAATGGATCGATAGCCTGGTTGATTTCCTCGATGGTGGTGTCATTTATATTAAAGTTGTTTTCAGGAACCTCAACATTGTTGTTGAGATGAAGCTCAGGCAAGGGTCCACTCTCATCAGTCACTGAAGGTTCATTAGCATCAAATACACTGCTCACAGCCGTGCTGTTCTGTCCAACATGAGTAATCACACCTCTGTACCACAACTGTAAAGGTGTCATGTGTCTCTCAGTAGATAGTGCATGGTTATTCCATTGGTCTCTAAATTCCCTGACAGCCCTTTGGATCCGTGGAAAGTAAATGTAATGCAAACTAAACATGTGTAGCTCAGAAAGTGAATCAAGTATACATTCATTCTGCATGAAAGTAAACAGATCAGAGTAATGGTATGAAACTACACGATTAAGCTCAGCCCAAAGTCTTTCTATGCGCTGGTTATGAACACTGCGACCTGTTATTATGCTGCTCCTGTTTAGTCCTCTTTGCCTGAGCATGTATCGAGCTACCTCAGTGTTCTCCATTCCACGATCACATCTGACTCGTGAAGGCATTCCAAAGTTTTGAACTCCTTCCTGGAATAGGGATAGTACACTGGAAGCCCTGTTGTTGTTGAGGCACTCAAGGTATATGATTGTGCGACTGTATCCGTCAACGCAGCCATGGAACACCATCCTCCAGCTGACGAGTTTATGGTTTCCATCTATATGCCTGTCAAAACAAAGCAAAGGTAAGATAAGGTCTGAGTAAGCCCGGTGTTACATTGTATTTGGTGACCCATCAGATTGTGTGACCTGCAGTGACGGAGAGGTACTCTGATTCTTAAGTAAAACTATCAATACCACAATGTGAAAATACTTAATTAAAAGTACATATCCTGCATTTAAAATCCTACTTAAGAATAGAAGTACCCTATTACCAGCTAAATTTACTTAAAGTACTAAAGTAGTACTTAGTAAGTACTAATTTTGCAGAAAATGGGTCCGTGACTGCTATATTAAATACATAAAAGAACACTAATAATATTAAACCCAAAATTAGTGTTTTAACTTGAGATTTTAAATGCAGGATTTTTACTTGTAATTAAGTATTTTACATTGTCTTTTTACATCGTAACATTTTTTCTCTTTATGAACGAATAGTTCCTCACAGCAGATGTCTATTCAAAAAATGAGCATTATGCTTAAAACATCAGAAAGCTAGAAACGTATTTGTAATAGCCTACGTCACAAACAAAGGTAATCCGAGAGAAAACTGTGAATGCAGTTTAGTTGTATGGAAAGATAATTTTAGGAGACATGGTTGGTTACTGGGATATAGCCATCTTCATTACAGAAAAGAAAAAAGTGGCATATATTTATCAACTCTATATAAAGGACAGGTGTATATCCGAAGACCAGGTGCACAAAGTTAAAACGTCTACCAAAGGATTGCAGGCTTTATTGGAAACTAATCACGGCAAAAGTTGCCTACTGTCCTGCACACTATGCTAGGCCTACATGATTTTCTGTTTATCAAAAGTCGGCAACTCACCACAACTCAGAGAACGACGAAAGCATCGTCCGATTGGTCTATTTCTAGGCAGAATTTTGGCGGACCCCA
>NW_020852818.1:0-752 GCF_000972845.2 Larimichthys crocea
TGCAATGTAATGTAATGTAATGTTATCTTCCGCCAAAGTTAGCCTTAACGTGACATCGTAGCTAACGTTAGCGGGCAGCTGTAACCATGGTCGGTCACACACGCCAGTGATTTTTAGGCCGAATTTAGCAGAGGAGAGCTTCACAGTGCACTGGACTTCAACACGAGGTTTCTATTATAGCGTACGCGCTAACTGTCTAACTAAAGTGTGCGTGGATGTAGCTACCCACCGCTGTCCGCTTTGAGCCGCTCATGCTGGGTCTTGAGCGCCTCGTTAGCATTCTGCAGCTCCGTCACAAACTTCTCCAGCTTGTTTTGTGCGCCTTTCGGGAGTTTGTTCAACTCCGCCCGCTCCAGAACCTGCAGCAGGACGGCCGCCATCTCCACCTATCCTCCCGACAACTCACTGTGAACGGACACCAAACTCCGGGGAAATAATTTTGTGCTCTTCGCCGTCCGCAAACCCGCTGATAACTCACCGAGGAAGAGTCAAGAGACGCTCATACAAAGACGGGATGTCCGCTCTGAACTTTCAAAATACAATTGACACGTGAAGTGGAGACAGCAGCCTGCTGTAGCTCGGTGTCGTAAATAGATTTGAAATGACTGAATTGTTGTTTTTATTGTAAAACACAATTTAGTATATACTACAATTTAGTTGACCGAATTGTTGTTTTTAATTGTAAAATGTAGTATATACTAAATTGTGTTTTACAATAACAACAATTCAGTCAATAAAATCAATATATATAT
>NW_020852819.1:0-376 GCF_000972845.2 Larimichthys crocea
GTTATGGGAAACCCAAGCCAAGACAGAATAGTTATTATATTTTAATACTTACATGCACTGTGACAGTAAAATATTTGTTGAAGAGATATCTAATTGTCCACTTAATCTAAAATAATAATAAAGTTTAAACTACAGTTATTTGGGTTTGTAACCTTTGTTCAGCTTTGTTTCCTCTACAAATACACTGACATCCGACTAACATCCCGAGGGTTTGGTTGAAAAACCTGTCTAACCATTCAAGCTTGTTGCTTGGACCTTCAACTGGTGGCAGAGCAAATATTTTGTTTTGCTCAAATGACACATTTTAAATCATTTTGAAGCTACACTGATGTGTAATGATGTGCTCCAGGTACGATCACCTGTGAGGACTATGTAA
>NW_020852819.1:560-892 GCF_000972845.2 Larimichthys crocea
AGGTGTTGGTGGTTGTTCAACAGGCATTTTGGACCACTGACATAAGGAGGTTTTCAGGCCTGAGGAGTCTATGGACATAATGACAGAGGAGAAAAGACTGAAGAGGAGAGGAAGCCAAGAAGAGAAAAGGAGCATGACCGGACAAGAGTAAATCTGGGACTCGCTTTTAGGGGTTGGCAAGAGCTTGGTGAAATAAAAAGCTGAAAGACAGACGCCGAGCTGGACTGACTGCTGTTGGACTAGTGAGTAATATCAGCTGGCTGCTATGTCTTCTGTTGGTGAGCTTGCTTGATGTTTGGCTGTTAATCAACAAATACAAACTGTCCATATTT
>NW_020852820.1:0-604 GCF_000972845.2 Larimichthys crocea
TACATGGTAAACATGGGTTTAATTTGGGGGATTTTTCTGGTACCTTGGGGTCATGGGGATCAGGGTTAGTTAAATTTTTTGACTACTCTATTTGTCGGTGGACTCCTTATTCTTTTCCTCTGCACTTGTATGATCTCATTGATTAAACTAATGGTGATGAAGACAACAAGGTCAGTGGTCCAAGCACCCCAGGTGTGTATGTACGCCCAGAGGTTGCCAATCCAGTTGGTAGGAGGTATTATCATTTTGAAGGTTTTGGGGAAAGGATTCGAGGCTTTGACCTTGATGATCTTTCTCTTGGTGAAAATGATGAAGAGGAGACTTATGGTCTGTAAATGGAGGGTGTCTATGTTTTCTGTTATCTCTGTGTTCCATTTTAGGTTAACTTTATGTGATGATTCTGGCTTTACTGGTTGTTTAGTATTGATATAAGAGATGTGATTTTAATCATTTAGAAATTGCCATTTTATGAATCAGTTTTAAAATCTATGTTCAATGATGGTTTTCACAGTAATGTAATACAAAGTTCAAAGTTACAATTTGGTTATGATGAAATGCAACTGATGGATATCGAATGTTCATGGAAAAGTTCTACGAAAATGGA
>NW_020852821.1:0-929 GCF_000972845.2 Larimichthys crocea
GCAAACAACAACAAACAGACAGACAAGAACATCTCTGCATACGGCTCTGTATTATTAAAGATTATTAAATAACTCATCAAGACCGTTAAGTTATTATATGTGGGTGTGGCGTGATCGGATTTCATAACAACCTTGACAAACAACTGAACTCCACCGACTTTATTCCAGCGAGCAGAGCTCAGACAAAAACTTTAGCAAAAGATGTGTTCATGTCCGATCCATCACCCCATTGTAAGAAGCTGATTAAGAGAATAAGGATGAATGGTGATGATTGATGAGTGCAGGATCACTTTTTCTTCTTCCTCTTCTTCATTCAAAAAAGTGATTTCATATTTAATCCAGCTCAATCTTGTGTTTCATGTTATCACACTAACCCCGAAACCTCACCGAGCACATGCACGTGACTTTAAACCCACCGGGAGCGTTTCAGAAATGTTTCTCCCTCCAGACTTTGTTCACCTGCTCAGATTTGTCATTTTCCTGTTTCATGTTCTTCTAAACATGCTTCTACATGTTTAAATATGCTACGTAGTTACTTCGTTTCTCTTTTGTCTATTTTTACGACCGGCAGTTTTCACGGGGTATTTTATTTTGAAAAGCCACCGGATTCTCTTTCTGTTTCTGTGTCTTGCTTCCTGCCAGCGGAGGTGCTCCATGTTAAATTAAAGCGTGCAGAACAGCCGCGTTTTCAACGCTGAGCCGAGCAGAGGCCCGCTTCTGGGACGCTTTTTCTGAACCGGACCGTGGCGGAGCCGGCGGGGTTTGAAACATCGAGTAGAACGGCGTGTCCGCGCCCAGTGGAGTTTGGGGTTTTTTTTGTGGCCACTTGGGGGCAGCAGAAACAACTTGTGAACACAGTATTAACATATCACCTTTTAAAGGTTGATTTAGTGAATTTGTCGGCGCTTATTTAGACATGCGGCATCATT
>NW_020852822.1:0-5812 GCF_000972845.2 Larimichthys crocea
ATTTAAGATGATGAGTGACACTCCACTTAAGCAGGGTCCCTCTGCAGCAACAGCAGGACCCCCACCTGCCCCTGTGCCTGCAACAATCCACAGCAATGACACCACAAGGAGGCCGCATCCCCACCTCTCTAGTGAAAGAGCTTCCACCACTAGCCAACAGCCATCTGTGAGGTCAAACCTAACCACCCAGTTCCCTGGATCCCCTACCCAGCAGTTGCAGTTCCACACCTCCAGGGCTGGCAGGCCCAGACCCTGACTGGGACGCCACTTTCACCCCCAGCACCCCCACATGCTGTCACCCTACACTGGACTATCCCCTGTACAGCTTCAGTCTCAGGTGGTCCCATATCCCCGCCCCTGTAACCCCAAGTGCACTCTCCCGATGTTCCAGCCGACGGTCGACCCACATGGCCCCATCCCTCCTGCCCCAAGACCAGCTGCACAATACCCCCCACACCCAACCCTGCCACCTCAAAAGTCCCCCCATATCCAACTTTTTCCCAAGACAAGTCATTCACCAGCATCCCCCGACGGCAGACGGCTGTCCCACCTACCGAAACCGACCAGGTTTTCAGCCAACCCCTCAGGTTCCCCACCCATCGTACTGACTCCTTACCTGACCTCAGGCCCCCATGTCGTTTCCCCAGCACCCCTTATGAGAGCGCGTGAATAACCCCTCTACACGTCAAATGCAGACTAGACATCCCCCCCGCTAATTCGCAGCGCACACAGTAGTCCTCCCATTGCAGAACATGGACTCGGACCCCACTTGCACCACTTGTCACAAGCTGCGCACCACTTCCGACCCCTGCACATTGCCCCATAAGACCCACTCGCACCCACCTGCATTGTGCCAGGCATACTAACGCACCTTTCCCCACACCCAAACCGAGCCAGCATACCTCTACCGCCCCCTACTCGGTCCTCAATGCAGCATGATTCACGATGCCAGTCCCCCCCAACCACACACCCCTGTGTCCCCCTTCTCCGTCCAGCCTGCATGCACCCCTGAATTGCCCCTGTCCGTAGCACAAGCCACTCATTAGCCTGCCTCCAGCAGATATGGCGTTTCCTGCAGAACTCATCAGGTGAAGAATGTCCAGTCTTCTCGGTAGTTGGGGGGGGGCTGATAGCAAGCTGGGCCTAGAGGGACTTGGTTCGCGACCAGCATAATCTTCCTTGAGGCAAAAGCGTAACCCCCCCACCTGCGCTTACTCCACTGTTGTACGTCACCTGGTGGTGGGCCAGAAAAGCTAATCCTGAATTCTCCCCCCTGACCAAACCCCTGAGAGAAGATTGACGGAACCTAAGGGCAAGAAGTACGTTGACACCACCAGGGCTCCTTGGACCCCACTAGCCGGACTTCTATGAGCGGTGGCCAGAGGTTCAGGGGTAGTCTGCCTGCCGCGTATGCTATCAGACTGGGGCAAACATTGCAGCTGTAGAAGAATCCAGAGAGTGTGGCAAAGCCTTTCCCTGATAGGGACAGTCAAAACTCACCTGGCAGTTTTGCGAGGACTAAAATGAGAGGATGGTGTAACGGATGATTGCCCCAATGAAACCATCGACTCTGAGCTATCCGGGAGCTGCCAAGGATTAATGCAGAAATCTGGCAAGAGAACCAAAAACGTTCCAGTCACAACAGGTCCAAGAAAGACGCCTTGCACAGGTCCAGTGTTGCATCAGAGTGGTTACTTTAAACGCAGACAGCAAAGAGGACCACAGCTCCCTCAGACTCGGCATTTAAACGGCTAGAGCCATGGTCACCGGGGGATATGGCAACAAGCAGCAGACCCCCACCACAGTCGAAAAAGACTGGTAATAGTAGAAGGCGGCACCGCCTTTAGTGGGCCAGGAAGAAGGGATGTGGACAGTAATGGAATTGAAAGGCGCAAGCAGCATCATGATTTCTGGTCTCAGATAACCAGTATTACAACACAAATATGGAACAGAACACCCCATCTCCAGAAACAAGAGGCTATCAGACTCTAAAAAAGTTCCATTGAAGTGTGCAGGCGGTCGAGTGTAACTGAATCATGGTGTCCTGCATATGCAACTTGAATTGTGTTTGAGGAAAAGAGTCAAGGGATGTCCCAGCTTTTGTTGTTAACTGATCAGTAGTACCTGTCTCCTCGGTCCACCATGCTTGTGGGAACTAATGGTCCCCGTCTGGCCTCCAGAGTCCCTCTCCAAGCCCACACTTCGGCCCAGCAGTTGTTCTCTCAATGCAGGTCAGCCGAGCCCATCCAGAGTGGTAAACGTCTCTATTGAGGTTGGAATCAAGAAAAACATAATGTGATGAACATTAGTGGGCCCTGCTGTGTACACTGGCCGTAAACATACAAAGCATTCCTGGGAGGAAAGGAAATGGATTTAATGTGCAATGATAAAGTCTGGCCCAAAACGAAAGAACCTTACACTGATTGAATTTAATCGACTCTCCCTGCAGCTTCCCAAAGTACCGCCTAATTGGCCAAAAGTCCACATGTGCGAAATAGGATGGGAAGAGGATGTTGTCCCTGTCAGAGTGATGAACTGTCCCAGCATGCTGATATTACCATCAGCTCAACCATTCTGGCCAAAGTTTCCTTGGTGCGCAGCGTGGTGGAACTTTCAAACAAAAAGCAGAGCAAGGTCGCAAGAGTGGGAAACGAGACCGTGCCATGAGTCGGAACCAGTCGGTGCCAAGTGTGTAGTCGATCTGACGTGAGCAGCAGGCGAAATGGGCACCAGACATACCTCCTTAAGAAGTCGGTGGGATGGATATAGGGTGTTCTCCAGAGCAATTCCCATGGGACTTGGTCACCCACAAGACAGTGCAGCACGAAATCTCTGGTTATTTCTAAGCCCTTTCGGGCCCCCTTATCGCAAAGATTCCCCCGTCACAGTGGCAAGATGTGAGAAAGTTGTTGATCAGGATGGAGGCTGCAGAGTCCATCAGAGCCAGTTAAGGAGATCAATAGCTCGCACAGTAGTATTGTGATCAGAAAGAACGGCTCTTTAACGGTTGTTCATTACTACCGTCAGCTAAACTACCCTGCAGCACGAGAGGAAGAACCCGCTTCCCCTGGCAGAATAAGGAGGAGCCCCCTGGAAGCCTGGGCAGGCAAAGTTCTTTCTCTTTCACTTACCTTACGTTCGGGGTTTTTATTGGGCGGTGGAGTGCGAGCACCGACAAACCACAAGACAGTCAATTGCAGCACCAATGGGTTGTTTGTGAGCCAATTAGAATGCCCTTTGTGTCTACAAACGCCCCCTCCACACCTTGCCAAGAGCGGATGACCGTGCTGCTTTGGAGACGGAAACTTTCACACGCCCTGTTGATTTATCGGAGACTCATCATATCTCAAAACGACTTTGATGAGATCGGGAAGGCTGCAGTCTGGTGTTCGATCGGCTTAAGGAGAATGGCTTGAAATTGCAAACCACTTAAATGCAAGCGATGAGGCAGGAAGTGCACTAGCTGGGTACACTGGTGTCGCTAGGGTAGTCCGGACCAAGGCCGAGAAGATGCAGCAGGGCTTAGGGTAGACTGGGTTGAGACCCGACCGACAGGAAGTGCGCATTGTCCTGGGCGTTCGCTGGGTATGTATAGGCGGTTGTTGAGTGGAGACTCCATCCCTGGGCTGTCTCCTTAATACTGTCATACTCGACTGGTGTACCCCCAGGAAAGAAAAGAGGGGCCGGGATACAAAGGCCCAGGGGCTGACCCACACCTTTTTTGTGACTGTTGATGTGAGGAGGCTTTCCAGGACCCTGAAAGAAAGGCTGTGACACCGCGCCGTGCTGGGCTATCCCCCTGCATTACAGTCTGCCCTTTGTTCTCGTCAACGGAACGCCTCAGGGGAGGGCGGTGGCGCAGTCTGGTTCAGGTTTCAGGCGGTGTAGAGATAGTACTGCCTTCGCTAGCAGAGGTTTTTGAGGAGTCCAGCTAGAACGAGGGTATCTTGCACATAAACATTTGAGTTTCTCGCTTATAAAATGGCCGTCGGTGGGACAGAAAAATTGCCATGACACCTTATATGGCTGTAGGTTTCTCAGCTCTGAACAGATTCCCTCTGCAAGAGCTGGATTGCGACGTGTCAGCGGTGGGTTGTCTCGGCTGGACTCTTTTATGTCGATGCTCCAGTACGGAGGGGCCCAGCAACGCCACGCTGATGCCCGCTCTCCGGGGGGTATGTCCAAAAACCCAGAGGTCAGGCGGGTCCTGCAAAAACGTGCACCCAAGCAGTAGGAGTCCAGTGAGAGACCAGCGTGGTGTGGTGTGACAGGCCCAACGCATGGACCAGTAAACCCCAAGCCAGAGTACTCTTGCCGCAGAGGCCCCGTCTGAACCCCCAACCTATGAGCCCTACAGAGATAGCGGTGTGGAGTCACTGCCTGCACCATGAACGCAACAGGGAGAGTTCTAGAGTGCAGGGCCCAGAATGAAGATCCTGTTTATCGGCCCTGTCTTGCATTCTAGGATTGAACCAGAAACCACAATCGTAGCGAGAGGCTGCATCAGTGTGGTGGGGCAGGTATGCCTCCTTAAAGGTGTGGTAATGAGGTTGGGTATAAGAGATGGTATCATGTACCTCCCGCCGCATCAGAGACTGCCAAAGGTTGACGTCTTAGGGAGCACTAGTACTGCCAGAGAAAGCTTCGTTGACTGATCAGTCAAGACAGCTCTTCAGCAGATAGACTCAGGGCACTTAGGTTTGACGAGGTACTGTTGCGATGATAAGAGATGATTTTTTTTTTTTTGGCAAATTTGGACATTTTAATGTCTTGGCAAGTGGGGCAATCAAGTGATGGGTGTGTACAGTGCGAGAGGGTGCTGCCATATAAGGACCCAAACTGAAGGTGTCAAGCTTCCTGGTTCAGCATCACAGCAACTCCCATAGGGAGCTCGTTTAGTGTGGACTTTTCCTGACTTCTTGGAGAAGTCGAAGGGCGGCATAGTTAGAAATATTCTCTACGTCAATCTGACCGCCTTTGTCACGCTACGGACAGGGCATACCCCACTAAAGACCAGAAAGGCAACACAGTGTGCGAGGCTTTTCGTGTGAAGAACTTTATTTCTGCGTTCGGGTTTCCCTGCGATTGCATGCAGACCAGGCCGGCGCAAGTTGGAAAGTGCTGTTTGTTGAAGGAGCTGTGTAATTGTACTGTCACCAAAGGACCACACAACCCCTATCACACCACCCAGGGCCAACGAACCACTGAATGTTTAAACCGCACCCTCAATGAACATGCTGGGACCCTGTAGCTCACCTGAAGCCCACGGTTGCATGAGTGACTTGAATGCAATGACACACGCCTACAAACATGCACTCCGCCACGACTCCGACTGGAACACACTTACTACCTCATGTTTGGTCAGCCTCCCAGCCCCCGATCGACCTGATCTTTACGGCCTCCAGTCCACCAATGACACCCATGTGTATAGTGAGTATAGTGTCCAGAAACCTGCATGACTGTGTCTCCCAGCCGCCTATGCCCGGCTATCAGCCTCTCCACCAGCCAAGGAACAACAGAAAAATATACTATGATCACAGACAAACTAGTCCAAGTCTTTCACCCTAGGTGACAAGTTTTCTGGTTCAGACAGGTTGTGTCACTGTGGGATGGCGCGCCATACAACGGAGAAAGTGGGAGCCCCGGCCATACTCTTAGTGGTTTTGAGAACGCAGCCACACATTCCTGATGTAAGTGCGTGGCGCTCAGAAATGGAAACACAGAGAGTGGTGCCCACCGCAATCTCCTTACACAGTGCATGTTTTCACCAGTAGTGGCAGATGGTGAAATGAACAGAAGAGAGATGGGAGCC
>NW_020852823.1:0-686 GCF_000972845.2 Larimichthys crocea
TACTGTAGTAGTAGTAGTAGGTGTGTTAGTTGAAGTACAAGTCTGGTTGGAGTAGTAGTATCTGCTAACAGCCAATCAATACAGGTCAATGGGTGGTGTGAGAATACTAGAAGTAGTACTATATAGTACTAGCAGTACCATAGTAGTAGAAGAAGTGGTATTAGTCAAGGATTTAGGCTACTAAGGTACTATAGTTCTGTATAGCTGTAGTGGTAGTATTAAAAGTATTGGTAATAATGTTATCGCTAGTTGTAATACTAGTATAAGTTCAAGAAGAAGAAGTAGTAAATACAGACATTATACTGTACTGTTTAAGTACTAGCAGTACCATAGTAGTAGAAGAAGTGGTATTAGTCAAGGATTTAGACTAGCTGTAGTAGAAGTACTACTGTCTGGTTGGAGTAGTAGTATCTGCTAACAGTCAATCAATACAGGTCAGTGGGTGGTGTGAGAATACTAGAAGTATTTGAAATAAGCAACAGTAGCCCAGTGTTAGTACTATATAGTACTAGCAGTACCATAGTAGTAGAAGAAGTGGTATTAGTCAAGAATGCTGTATACTTGTAGTGGTAGTAGTAATATAAGTGTTGGTAATAATGTTATTGCTATTTGTAATACTAGTATAAGTTCAAGAAGAAGTAGTAAATACAGACATGATGCTGTACTATACAAGTACTAGCAGTACC
>NW_020852824.1:0-657 GCF_000972845.2 Larimichthys crocea
AGGTTATGTTCGCTCAGTTAGTTAGTTGGGACCACTGGGGAGAGGAGATATTAAGGTCTGCTGATGGGCAATGTAACTTGGCACAGCAGCCTCTATGGTAAAAAAAAAAAAAAAAAGGCAGAGGACGTTGATGGAGGATGCTAAGAAGAGAAAATGAGAATGAAAATCTGGGACTGACTTTTAGTGGATGGTGAGAGCTCGTCGGGCCGGGCCGGGTCGGGCCGGGCTGACTGCTGTTGGACTAGTGCGTAACATCAGCTGGCTGCTTTGTCTTGTGTTGTTGTGTTGTTGACCTTGCCTGGTAGCAAAAGTTGTGAGCTTGGTAGTTTTTGATCATAAGTAATGCAACCATAACAAATACACGTGTACAGCTGTCCATATTTACCACAGTGGGACCACACTCTGACTCTGGGGGCCAATTTCTATGTGTTGCTATAAATGCGACTATTACCTCTTTTCTTTTTATCATTCTAAATGTAATGTCCATATATGAGTCCTTTGGGTAAATTGTGATGCGAATTCTTAAACAAGAAAATAATCTGCAGATATTTCCATATTTCTTTAGTTGCAGCCTTTTTTTACAATACTTCAGATCATATTGTTTTTGGTGCACGGTTGCAATAGGATGAGAGTTTCATGGTGTCATCAGTTACAATG
>NW_020852825.1:0-517 GCF_000972845.2 Larimichthys crocea
TATTTTATGATAATAAAATACAATACCCTCACTTTTTCTCTTTGTTGTGCTCTAAGCCTGATTCATGTGGCTCGATGAAATAAAGATCAGAGTGAGACGTCTCACCTGCTTCTCCTCTCAGACACACCTGAAGTCTCATCTCACCTGGCCAGGTAAGATACAGCCGCGGTGTTGTCCAGGAAACCGGGAAGTTTCCTTTTGCTCCAGGAAACGACCAGATTCTTTTTTTACCTTCATCAATCCGGTCACATTTTAAGGATCTCCAGCTGCTATGGATAAATTAAAATCGGTTTTAAGCGGCGAGGAGGCGCGAAGAGACAACCGAACTGTCTTAGAGGTAAAAAAAACAAAAAACAGCTTTCACTGTTTGAACTGTCATCTCAGAGACTAATGGACAAACCTCTGTTCATGCAGACTGTAAATGAAGCCTCCACATTAGGCTGGGGCACACGTGTGAAGGGATTCATCGCCTGTTTCGTGGTGGGGGGAGCGTGCACAATTCTGGTAATCATATTTA
>NW_020852826.1:0-2064 GCF_000972845.2 Larimichthys crocea
CAAATGCCACAACTCTTAAGCAATCACTCCCTGATCTTATTTGACTAAAATGTGCAAAAATCAACATGTAATGTCTGGACAAACACGAACCACTGAGGGCCTTTAAAGGCAAAGTTACTTCATTCATGTCTGAAGTCATTCAAACATCAGAATGGACACTGTCCCTTTAACAAACCTGACAGCAGAACAGTGAAAGTGTTTTTTTTCTATTTCCTTCTTCCTGAATTTAGTTTCGTTTCTCGCTCGTCCACACAGTGTGCTCACTCTTTGTTGTATTTGCTTGCCATCACTGTATCATGAACAGGTATGAATGTACATTACTGCATTACTGTATGTTGTCCTTTTATGTGACTAACAGTGTTTATTCTTAAAAAGGGCAGGACCACACGGTTGGCTAAAATGGAGTTTTTTGTCATGAGTCTGTTATGGAAACTTTTCATGGTTTTGCATCATAATCATTATAATTCTCAATAACTTTGTACTTTAGTCAGATAGACTACTTATTGTGTATTTGGAGCAGCACTGAGTTGTTTGGATAGTGATTATTCTGCCGTGAGAGATATGACAGCACACTTCCTAGATTTTGGACATTGTTATACCCGACATCAGGTGAAAGTATTTGCTCTTCATGTTTCATTTCACAATGTGTTGTTACATTAGTAACATTGATATGAGTAACAGAACTCAAAATCCTTTGTTCTGTTTTACATGTGAGAGTGTGAATGAAGGTCGGAAGAAAGGAGTTATTTTTTTCAAGAAGGTGTTTTCCTCGATGATACGTTTCAGTTGAGAATGTTGCGTTTTTTCCGAGTCAGTCACTTTTGGATCATTCGAAACCCATCAAATCCTTTTTTTTAAAGAAGTAAAGTACATTTTTAAGAGCTGTACAGCTTAGAGTAAGTATAATGACTATCTGAGTTCATTTACTAGGAACACATTACAATGGTTACACACTCTTTACACAGTTAAAACAGTTTTGATATTCTGTTGCATCTACTTCTCTGGTTCCCTCGTTGTTTACTTCAGTCAAAGTCCTGGCCTTCGTTTAGTTAGTTTAGTTACATGTGAGTGTAACAAAGAGGACTTCATTCCCTGGAGCTTGGGATGGAGTTGGGGGAACATTGCACCGTGCACTTTAACCGAGATACATGCACTTTAAGAATTGCACAGGCACTTTTGTAAAGCAGTGGCACTTTATTGGGTTTGCACACTTTGCACATGGCATATTTGAACATTTGATATACATATAGATATTTGATATTCATAATGGAATGTTTTTACATTCATTGTGCTTTTAAATCTTATTGGTGCTGGTAGGTTATGTGATGGCCACATGGTTCCACCTGCAAAAGAGGGACATGAGATTTAGTGTGCATTATTTTTTTGGTAATTGAATGCAAAAGTGACATAATATGATTAATCTAATATATGTGTGCAATTGTGTGTTCATTTATTGGTAATGGCAAAGTGTGTGTGAAATGGTACTCACCAGTCTCCTTTGTCTCCAGGGTGTTCGCTGGGGGCATCCAAGTGGTGATTGATGGGGGTGTTGGGAAATGGTGTATTTTATTAATGTTAGTGTAAATGTCAGAATTGGGGGGAGGTTGTGTTGGTAAATACGTGTGTGTGTATGTATAAAATGGGAGGATTATGGGGATAAGGTAAATAAATAATAAGTGTCTCTTAGACAGGAGAGCAATGCAGTATGGTGAATGGGGTCTCCCACATTTCCTAGACACCCTATATAAGGCGCCATTTTGGGATCATTGGGTTGTTGTTGCGGTATGATGTGGAGAGTGTTTGCCATGCTGTTAAACACGTAATTGTGGTCCGCCTAACAGTGAGTCAAAACAAGGAAGTGTTGTTGTTACGAAGCTGATCCGCTTCTGCTTATACACATTTTGTAGCATGGTGCTATACTACTATAAAAAAACTATGAAGAATTATAGAGAATTTCTGAAAAAGATGTCTACATTTCTAAATGATATTTTTCCTCTCCCTTCAGTTTTTTCAAAGATAATGGAGCCAATGAACAGCAGACTGCAGACACTCAGTCTGCTGTCC
>NW_020852827.1:0-622 GCF_000972845.2 Larimichthys crocea
CTGATCCTGTCTGAAGATCTGACCAATGTGAGACGAGGAAAGAGACAGCAGCTTCCTGACAATCCAGAGAGGATTGATGGTTTCTTCTCCGTTCTGGGCTCTGAAGGATTTAACTCAGGGACTCACAGCTGGGATGTCGAGGTTGGAGACAGTACACACTGGTCACTGGGTGTGTTAGCAGAGTCTGTCCAGAGGAAAGGAAGCACATGGTCTGAATTCTGGACAATATGTTTATATTTAGGTAAATACTCAGCACACCCCCCATCATCATCATCTGCTCTCCAAGTCCAGAAGAAGCTCCAGAGGATCAGAGTGAATCTGGACATGAACAGAGGAAAACTGTCGTTCTCTGATCCTGATACAAACACACACATACACACCTTCACACACACTTTCACTGACAAGATGTTTCCATACTTTAACTCTATTAATGAACTGAAGATTTCACCAGTGAAGGTGTGTGTGACTGTAGAACAACAGTGATGATGGTTGCCATGGTGATGCTGGTGGTTGTGGTTGTCATGGTGATGCTGGTGGTTGTGGTTGTCATGGTGATGCTGACTCTCTACCATCAGTCCATGTTTCATGTTTTGCTTTATTCGGTCACATGTTCAGTTTTACG
>NW_020852828.1:0-592 GCF_000972845.2 Larimichthys crocea
ACCAGTGACTGAAAACAAGATCAATGATCAGGTGGTGGTGTCCTGTTCTGTGTCGACATATGAAGGACGATGTCCACACACAGTGAAGTGGCTGTATGTCGGTAACAATGTGGATAAATATAACAAAGATGTACAGACATCACAGTCTGGCTGCTCTGCCTATGTGCGCCTTCAGTCTTCTCATTTCATTCACACATCAAACTCTGACTTATTGAAGTGTGAAGTGACTGATGGTGACAAAGTGCAGCTGTTTCCCTTCAGACTTCAGCCCTCAGGTGAGAAACCAGGTGAGAATATGTTGAGCTGTTTAAAGTCACTTCAGACTGACGTGAATAATTACCTGAAATATTTGTTGATTTTATGGATTTGAAGTTTGAATATTACATCACAACACAAGTTTGTACTGAACACTTTGTTGAGTTGTTTTCATCTGTTCAGGTGACGATACGACAACAACAAAACCAAGACCAGAACCCAAAACCAAACCACCACGGAAAAGAAAAACAAGAACAACTACTCCGACTCCGACAACAGCTACAAAACCCAAAACCAAACAACCACCAGCACCAACAACTGACAGCAGCATGAAAAG
>NW_020852829.1:0-72 GCF_000972845.2 Larimichthys crocea
GCATGGTAGCATTAGCATGTTAGCGTAGATGTGCTAACAGTTAGCATTGGCATGTTAACATTAGCATGTTAG
>NW_020852829.1:82-508 GCF_000972845.2 Larimichthys crocea
GTTAGCATTGGCATGTTAACATTAGCATGTTAGCACTGATGGGCTAACAGTTAACATTAGCATGTTAGCATTGTCATGTTAGCATTAGCATGTTAACATTAGCATGTTAGCATTTTACCATTAGCATGTTAGCGCTGATGGGCTACCAGTTACCATTAGCATGTTAGCATTAGCATGTTAGCATTAGCATGTTAGCGCTGATGTGCTAACAGTTAACATTGGCATGTTACCATTAGCATGTTACTGCTGATGGGCTAACAGTTAACATTAGCTGGTTAGCATTGGCATGTTAGTATTAACATGTTAGCGCTGATGCGCTAGCATGTTATCATTACTATGTTAGCATTAGCATGTTAACATTAGCATGTTAGCACTAGCATTTTAACTGTGATGCGCTAGGACTTACCATTAGCATGATAACATTAA
>NW_020852830.1:0-5353 GCF_000972845.2 Larimichthys crocea
TGATTGAATTTTACACGTCTACATGGCATATCAACCATACAACACACCTGTAAGTGTACATTTTTCAGAGTGAAACAACATACAATCCCTCCCTCCCAGCCCGCCCACCTACAAACCATGATCCTGAGGAGTATTGTTCCTGGAGTATTATAGGAAACTGCTGGAAGTCAAGTATTGAATTGCAAGAGGAAAAATGATAAAAACAAACAAACAAACAGGATGAATAGATCATAAATAACGGTAAAGAAGGAGAAGAAGGCAATGTCGACAGTGCATGATACAAGGACTCTGTAAACTAACGGGCCAAACAGAAGCAAAACAGAGGAAAGAGGCAGAAACTTCCTGGACTGAAGATTCTCAAAGTATTTCAGGAAAGGTCCCCACACCTTCTGGAACTTCTTGCTGGAGTCACAAACTGAATAACGGATCTTTTCAAGGTCTAGACAGGACCTGATGTCTCTGAACCACTGAGCGTGTGAGGGCGGGGCAGCATCCCTCCACCTTAGTAATATCGCACGTCTAGCCAGAAGAGAGGAGAAGGAGAGTGTGTGGCTTCTGGTTGGAGTGAGGCGTGCTCCGTCCTCACCAGTGGTGCCGAAAAGGGCGATCAGTGGGTTGGGCTCCAGCTCCAGATGAAGAAACGAGGGACAAGGTTTGGAAAACCTCTCTCCAGCATCCTTCCAGGCTCGGACAAGTCCCAAAACATGTGGCGAGCGAGGCCTCACCTTACTTCCATTTGTTACACAAAGGACCAACATCTGAATATATATGAGATCATTTAGATACATGAGCCCTGTGCACCACCTGAAACTGTAACAGGCAGTGACGTGCACGAGAGGTTGAATTCCCAGCCTGGAAATTGGAATCCATACCTGTTTGACAGTTGAAAGTTGAAATCCTGCTCCCACGCAGTTTAGATTTTGTCCAGAGGAGCCTGTTTTATGCCCATCAGTCTGTCATAGATGACAGATATTAACCCCTTGCACGATGGGTGCAAACCAAGTAACATATCGGCGGTGGTGGCAGTGGTTGCCTCGGGGAAAGTAGCCATCTGAGAATGGAGAAAGTGTCTTGCCTGCAGGGATCTGAAAAAACGGGTGTTTGGTAGGCTAAACATTTCAGACAATTGTGCGAATGATGCAAAGCTAGTACCAAGAAAGATTTCTTTAAAGTTCGAGCCCCTCCTCGTGCCACTCTTGGAATGCAGAATCCAACAATGAAGCTGAAAGAAAGGCTTGGACAGAACAGGACTAAAGAGAGAAATCATGGAAACCCAAATGCTTCCTGAACTGAGCCCACACCCTCATTGTGTGCCAAACCGTCAGACTATCAGTCCAATTACCTGGAGGGAGAGGGACACTGGACATTCTATTTTGGCTGATCCAGACAAGCTAAGCTGCCTTCCTCTCGTGGCAATGCCGTTACTCACCCTCACTTGACCATCACCCCTACCCACTGCCTATTCCCCCAAGGACCTACGCTCAGGTTGTCGTTTCTGTCCTGAACCGTGGAGCCAACACCTGAAGTGTTTCCACAGAGGAGGTCTGCAGCCAGACACCACTCTTCCAGTTTGTGGACTGCCTGCATTGTCCTTCAGTAAGAATCTCTTCAGGAGCAATTATGAGCACCTGAATTGGCTCATATGAAGCCATGGTCCAGCTTGGGACTGTTAACGTCTTAGCCTGAGACGGTTGAGTGTTGGGATTGGAAGGCTTAGCTATCCAATTTGGGACGTAACATTAACGTTATTTCCTCAAGGGTCTACACGTTAGCTAGCGTGTTGTTGTTCCACTTCACTTGTAATTGACGTGACGTCGTGCTCTGGACGACTCGGTTCATGTTATAACGTCAACCATTTTGCAGACGATACAACATGAGTTGAGCTCCTCAGCCAACAGTGCCAACTTACGTAACGTTAGCCCCTGATGTTCCTCTTCTTTATGCTCAGATAACATTAGCAAGGCTAATCTGTTCATAACACGGAGTCATGAAACTATTTTTTTGGGATTGTTTGGAAACATGCGACTATTAATGAGACAACGGTGTTGGATTAGCTAAATGGACCTACGTTCCTTCTGCTGTAAGTCATTAAACAGAAAGCTCGTTACAGGGACGTTAGCCTAATTATGATTAACCAATTATTGATTGAGTGAGCAAACGCAGTAGCTGTAACAGCACATCTTTTTACTGCACCCCCCTCATTATCTACATAATGTGTTTCCATTTGATTTGTCAAGTGTTGTGCATAATTGTGTTTTTTTCTGTTTGATGACTTGTGATTTAAGCACTTTCATACAATGACATCAAGTGAGCTGAAGCTGAGTCCCCCTTACATTACTTTGGAGCAGTAAGAGACTAATTGTAGGGAGAGCTTTTTCCCTGTATTTCCTCATGCTAAAGTCGACTGGAATTCAAATTTGAAATTTCAAAGCTGATATTTCCAAAATGTCTTGTTCATTTGTCAAAGCATCACAGTTGAACAGTGCTAAAATCAACAAAGGTACAATCTACATTGATTGCCTGTGGGTTCCGTCATTCTGCTCACTTGTTTGTCCTCGTGCATTTATCGGAACAAATTAGATTTGATGCCGAAGGCTTCCACAGTCTGGAAGGGTTTGCTTTAGTACCTGAAATTGCTGAAATTGTTGAATTCCCCTCTTAAAAAGCGCATGAACCTGTTCCTAGGAAGTTCTGGAAATCTGTCCAACAAATCAGCGTTCCTAATACGCCGCTGCTAGAAGGACAAAATCCTGAGCGACATGTGTCAAGATTTGTCTTGAAAATTTCATAAAGTGAAATGATGTGTTGAAAATCTACTGAAAGGTTGTAACAACAAGTTGGCTGCTGCGAAGTGTTTTCATTCGAGCACATTAGTATGTGCGGTAGGATGAATTTATTCAGCAGCAGAACAAAGAGACCATTTTATCTTTAGCTCCAATTTTTCTTTGGGAATTTGTTGTTCGATTGTAAAAATATCAAAATGATATAGTTTGTTCTTTGAGCTTTCATCTTATTGTGTTAGTGTGTGTTTGTGTCTGATCCACTTAGGAATCTAGCATCTTAATAAATCCCTCAGCTTCAGTATGTTTGTGACTCGGCTGAGAATGGAGGTGAACTATGTGAAACCTGGGCTGGGTTTACTGCTCTCTTCTGTCACAAACACTGTTTGACATTCTGTCATCTGTTGGTTTTGTACCGCTGCTCGATCATTCTCACTGTTTGGATCATACTTCCACAGTTGCAGTAGTAGGTGGCTGGAATGAGAGACGTTTAACTTTCTGATCTTCAACTCAAGCCGTCTGTTTATTCTCAACTGAGAAATCATTTATCTCGGATGATTGTAACCTGAACTATTGCACACTCTCCCTGTCAAATATCAAGAATCAGTCTGAATGTTTTGTTGTCTTTCTTCTGGTACCAGCGTACATAATCAGTTGGCCACACTGGTCAGTTCTCACAGGCTGAAGGAGACTTCTTCACCCACTCTCCTGTCAATGTTAACATCATCCTGAATCAGCTCGATGCCCTGCAACCAGCGCTGTAGAGAAACAGCCGATAGATGAGGTTAGTTGACAGTTGTTTGTTCCAGGTTACTTTTTGGCTCCTGATTGGCGCTGGAAACACTCACCTGAACACAGACAGCACGAGCAGCAGCTGGAGGAAAAGCATTCTTGCAGTTGTGTTTCCCTGGGGAACCTGGGGAGAAGTGGCGCTCTGATGCAGCTGAGGCCAACAAGGACGAGCTGTGAGACAGACGAGGGCCACTTGCTTTCTAACAGGTCCTCAGACCTCCATCCGCCCCTGCTGCTGATTGACCGGCTCGTAACTGCAGCTGTTGTGTGGTTTTCCATGGCTACAAAAAAACACATGTGGGTGACATGATGCAGAATACAAGAAAACATTTCATGTCCGCACAAACACATTGAGGTTGGTGGTGGACTTTAGTAACACCGAACGGTTATTGTGTTTTAACAGCTGTGATGAAAAAGAAAAAGACAAATCCACAAAAACTCTCAGCCGATTTGACGGCTTAAAACGTCCCTTACATTCTTCTTTAATGTCATCAATTTCATTTCTATACACATCAAAGGCTTTTCCACACCCAGTTATACATCTTTATTTGGATTATGTTGTTTCAGTCTCTTCTTAAAGTTACATGATGTGACTTAGGAAAATTCAAAGCCACGACTCCATCAAATGGAACATTTCTAACATGTCTGCACGATCAGTTCACAACACATTTCCCCCAAATCCGCCTGCGAACATGGTATTTTTCTCCACTTGGGATCTCCACTAGCGGTCAAAGAAAGTTCAGGGTTAGTTTGTAAAGACGAAGCCAGCGGAGGCTTGCGAAGACTTGAAATCCAGGTGTGGTCCTCATCTCTGAAGCAGATGCTTATGGTGCTTCCCTGAGGAGCTCAGGCTCTGCTCTCTACTTCCTCCATGTAGAGGTCAGCCACACTGGAGACATGGTGAAAGCCACCACAGCTGTGCTCTGCCTGGAAAAAACCCTCCCTTGGTTTGGAAATAGGTGCTTTCAGGCAGAGGCTGGCCAAAAAGTCCACGTCCACTGAAAGGGACTAACTATGTTGTTGTAACTGAGCTTTCAAAGACACCTTACAAGTGTTTTCTGACTGACTCAAAAAACTATCAGCAGAGACCAATCAATTTGTCTGTGTCTTTTCCAAACTTCATACACTTAGGAATGATGACAGAATATCTGATTCTCCCCCCCCCCCGATTTGAAAACATTGATAGACTATAATTACGAAATGATCTTTCTGTTGTTCTAGATGTTCTTCCCCTCAAGCCCCTCACTTTAAACCTGTAGTTATCCACTCCTACTACAGTTTCTAGGACAGTCTCTAATCTGTTCTGTGCTGCTGTGAAGAATCAAACCTTCACACTGCTGCCCTCTGTGTCTGCACAACACCCTGTTTCAAAGTGTGCTGCTACTTTACCACGACTCCAATGTTTCTACTGGGGAGTTGTTGATCTGATGCTGTTGTGTCTGTCACTTGTATTATCAGAGGAAACACAGTGTGTTCTTTCAGATTACTGACACTTTAACCCCAGGAGAGCCAGGCCAGAGACGCCAAGTTCATCTGACAATCTGCAAACAAATGATGTCATCAGTGTTGGATGCATCCTGTGTAGCTGCACAGTGATGTAGTTCATGCTGTTGAAATACTTTGTGCTGCATGTTGGTGTGTGGAGTCACATCCGAGCTTCAGACTCTTGTTTCATGTTTCATTAACTAATTAAAAGCTTTTAATCTGAAACCTGGATCTTTAATCATCCAACACATTGAATCAGACCGAGGTGCCTCATGGGAAAATCAAGAATTAATAAA
>NW_020852831.1:0-7739 GCF_000972845.2 Larimichthys crocea
ACTCGGCCTTGTGCCGACGCTAACATCGCCGGTTTACTTCGCCGGTGCGGACCGCCGCCGTCCGTTGGGAATGCAAAGAAGAATTACCGCGGCGGGGACGGCACGGACCGGCTGTACTCCGGCCATGTCGCGTTCGGCCCCACGGCCTGTTATGTGCAGACGTACATCGCTCCGTGTACTGCTAGGTTTGCAGGACGCGCCGGGGGACTTTCCCGGCGGCATTTGTTTAATAAATCTAATGTTTACACATGGATGTGCTGTGTGCGGGTGCGGGTAATCGTGGGTGTGTGTGTGTTTAGATCATTAGCGATCTATCGAGATAGAGCTAGATAGTATATATATATATATATATATCTATATATAGATATTATATGTTGTGTGTGTGTGTGTGTGTGTCTACTTATGGATGTAATATCTGTTCCGTGTATGCTCTCTATTCAGATAAACCCTATGTCACATCTAATTTCAGGATCTGGTTATTAAGGACACACGATTAAATGTTAAATATAAATATTTCAATAGTTTATCAATCACAGTAGTAAATTGTTACCAAACATTAGTAGTGTAACACCTCAGCATTAGAAAACATACATACGTTGGTTTGGTGGCTTACATAAGGAGTAAACATTTATACTCCATCCTTCAAAGGTACATAAGTTTGTTTTTGGTGCCTGTTTGTTTCCCAGATATATTCGTGTGTGTGTGAATGGGTGTCTAAGAGACATTAATCTTTCTTAAAGCCCTTTGTCGAGGAAAGGCGCTTTATGAAGTTCAAGTTCAGTTCCATTTCCTTGTTATTTAGTTCCGGTGCAGATGTGTCTCATCCAATATGGCGGCGACGTCGACGTAACGATTCAGCGCTCAAATGCGGCGTCTATGTATATATATGTCTATGCTTAAAATGTCCCAAGGCCTACTCCGATGACAAGAGGTGGGCAGTCAACCCCCTTATGGTGTTGGGTGGACGCCCCAATTGGGTGTCGGGTATGGTAGTGCTTTTTTCACATATCCGATCTTAAAATCAACCCTAAAAAGGTTCCCGCCTAAAAGGTAATGTTATCAACAGGTAAATCGGTTCAGAACACTATGTAATAAAGTGTCAGATCATATGGGACAGGTGTTGTTTCTCAACACTTTGTGATGGTCATTTTTAGTTTTTATTAGATGAATTAGTGAAAACACATAGGACCCAGCAAGCAGGCACCACAATAATTGGCCACTTATGACTGAACTTTTTATTTCCGGATAAATAAGCACTCCCTTCTCCAAGTGTCCAGGAAGAAAAAAACAACAAATCTAGCAACCATTCCAATATTTTATTCTTTAAAATTATTAACAATTGTGTTTTCCACCACTTTATTTAGTTGCCTACCTCCACACATACACACGCACAGCAGCATGTCAGTGGCAGCTTGCGCCACCCCACAGGGTTTGGTTAAGAGATTATTTAAGAAAACCCTCCCCAAAATTAATGCGGAACTACGTAAAAAAAATTTTACTTCCATCCGCGTGACATTAAAACAATGACTGTTTTATTTTAAAAATAAAAAAACAAATGCCCATAAAACAGCAGAGCAACTGCCGTGGCCCCGCACACAACAGCGCACGCTGTCGAGTGAGGTTCTTTAATCTATTTAATAAGATGCTGAGACGGATTTCAGTTGAGTCCTTTACTTCCACATTCACATGCAACTTTTGACCGTGGCTTTTAACCACAAAAAAATTAACCTGAGTTCCCCTGTAGACCGCCCCTGCTTGTCCTGTCCTATGTACACATACATGACATTGCCAGATTAGCCACACACCACGCACGCACTACGCGCACACACAGATGGCAGCAGTTGAGGGTTAATCAATGCTCAGATCGTGGCCTCTGCCTCTAACAGGTTAGCGGCACTGTGCCTTCAGTAGTGGCAATCTAGTAGTGGCATTTCAGGGAGGAAAGCCTTCCCGGCGACCGAGCCCCGCCCACACCTAACACAATATGGAAGTGGACATTTTGTTTTTGGTGATTTGGAACATTTTTTCTTTCTTACAACGAGAAATTGAGCCGAATTTTCGTTTTTTACGTTTTTTGTTAACAACGAAAAAAAAAACGACTAGTTTTGCGTTTCAGCTTGTGTCATTCATTGCCAGAAAAGAATAATAAAAAGTACCTTTGTCCCCTCGGACCAAGGTACTTTTTATTTTATGTTTCTGGACATAATGGACACAGCTGAAACCAGAAAACTAGACACTAGAAAATTCGGCTCAATTTCGTTTTCTGTTGCCATCACCCAAACACCAAAATTTCCACTTCCCTCGTTTTTAGTGTGTGGGGCGGGGCTCGTACGCTTTGTTTTCACTTAATTTCTAAAAAACTAAAAATGACCATCCAAACGTGTTGAGAAACAAACACCTTCCATATGATATGGACCCAAGGGGTACTTTTTATTATTTTGTTCTGTGGGCATACTGGACAACCAAGCTCGCAACCAGAGAAACGAGCCGTGTGCGCGCGCAACACACGCTGCAGCAGTGATGAGGGGATTAATTCAATGCTCAGCATAGTGCCATCTGGTCGGCGGTTTGCCAAATTGAGCCAGTGTGAGCGTAGCAGTCCCACCACACGCCAGTGCAAAGAGACAGTCAATGAAAAAATGCGACATTTTCACGATACTTATAAAGAAAAAAAACACTCAGGACCCAGACAGGATGTAAAAAAAAATGTTCCGGGCCAAACGGGGACCGTTTGGGTTCTCCCTTTAATAAAGTAATATTTTGTCAACCGGAAGAGAACTTTTCATTTTGAAGAGTGCCGGGCAAGAAGCTACGAGCCCCCCGCCCACGCCCCACTTAAAAAGGAACGTGGGAAGTGTGGAAAACTTTTGTTTTTGGTGATTGGACACCGAAGGAGAAAAACGAGGAACTTGAGCCGAATTTTCGTTTTTTCGTTTTTTTGTCAAAACGAAAAAAAAAAAAAACAAAAAAAAAAAACAACAAAAAAAACCGAAAAAACAAAAAAAACCCGGCTCGTTCTGGTTTCAGGCTGTTGTCCCTTATGCAAGAAAACAGGAATAACATAAAAAGTACCTTGGTCTTATATGACACTTTATGAATACGTTTTCTTTTGGTATGACCGAATGCTTTCACTGTTTGCTTATAACATTACCTTTTATGCTGGAAAATTTAGGTGATCTTGAAGCCTCGGATTATATTTAAAAAAAGCAGACTACCATACCCGAAACCAATGGGGCGTCGAACTCAGGCACGCAAGGGGGGGGACCGGCCACCCTACTTGTCAGTCGGAGTAGGCCTTGGGACATTTAATCCTAGACATATAGTACATAGACGCCGCATTGAGCGCTGATGATCGTTACGTGACGTCGCCGCCATATGGATGCGGGACCACATTCTGCCGTCACACTTAATACAAGGCAATGGATGAACACGTCCTATAGCGCCTTTTCTACAAAGGCTTTAAGTTAATGTCTCTTATACCCCCATCACACACACATAATATATTCGGGGTAAACAAAAAGGCACCAAAAACCCAACGTTGTAAACTTTTTCACGTGATGATTATAAATGTTACTCCTATGTAAAGCACCAAACACACGTATGTTTTTTCTAATGCTGAGTTTGTTACAGCACTCAATGTGTGTTTGTAACAATGTTACTGTGAATGATAACATATCTGACAACTTTAATATTAACCCATTTAAATCTGTGTCTCTAATACCAGATCCTGAAAATGTAGATGTGACATGAGGGTTTCTGAAAAAGAGCAAGTATCACCGTGAACATAATTTACATACATATAGTACCACAACAACACCACACATATATATATATATATCTATATTATATTTATATATATTCTATATATATATAATCTACACCACACACCACCGTATACACGCACACGCACACACAATTACATGTGTATATTAGATTAAAACAAAACAATCGCCGGTGGAACAGTCCCCCGGCGGCGTCTGCACCTAGCCAAGTACCCGGCGATTTGCTGTAGCGTCTGCACATAACGGCTCGTGTGCCGACGCTACCGGCCGGGTACAGCCATACGGAGTGCGTCCCCGCCGCGGGACCGGGAATCTGGCTCCAACGGTTGGCGTCGCACCGCGCAGTAACGGCGAGTTGTTGTAGCGCGGCACAGGGCGGTTATGTGCCGAACGCTTATATGGCAGGTTCCAGCCAGCGACGTGCGTCCCCGCCGCCGGGAATTCTTGCATTCCCAACTGGCGCGTTCCGCAGCGCGCAGAAAACATTCGTGGCTGCCACTATCAGCGAAACTGGTTTCCTATTTATACGATTTTGGATGTCACGATGATGTCCTAAGTCATGACCTCACAGTGCCACACCCCCCACGGAAAACCCCGACTGCAGCCCGGCAGATCTGACGTGACGTTCTTACCGTTTGAGCCACCGCCCACATTGAACCACGCTCCCATTATATACAATTGATTTCATCTATCTATTTATATATTATTATTATGTCTTATACTATATAATATATTATATATATATCTATAAATTTAAATATTTAAATAATATGATTTCTTTTATAATTGTTAAAAAAAAGAAAAATATTACACTGGGGATATGTTCAGGTTTTGGTAACATTTCTGGCAACTATTTTATTTCCCTGTTCTTAGTTGAACACACTGAACCTGAACAACTAACACTGAACTTCAAAATAAAAACCGGAGACAAAACAGGGAAACAACACGACATTAGACACAGTAGTCGGTTGTCCATATTTTACTGCAGGAATGCCTATGGTCTTTCATGCAGATGTAACAGGAAGATTCCATTGGCTTCCCGGACCTTCAAGATTCGGGACATTCTGGGGTTCCACCGCCCTCAAGTGACCTTCTGGTCATTGAGATGCTTGGGGAAGTGACAAGTTTTCCCTTTACTCGTTTGTCTGGTAAACACTTTTGCTGCCTCTATTGTTGTCAAGAGGAGCAGAGTGCCATCCTCCAATCAAAAAATGAAAGAAAACATAAGTACAGGTAAGTTGGAGAAAGCAATATAACAAACTCCCATAGCAGGAACATACCTCCTCCCTGTCCTAGTCATGGCACTTTATCAGCCTCACAGAAATGAACAGATTGTCGGTTTCTTATAAGCACAACTAAAATGCAAGCTGTAACAAAAATCAGTTGCTTGAATTTTTAGTATACCTAGTTTAATGAAAACGAAGGAAGAAAAGAAATAGCAGAAGAAAAGAAGAAGGGAGAAAATAAAGAAAAAGAAAAAGAAAGAAAGGAAATGAACTCTTGTGGACATGATTGTACCTCTACAACTTTGATGGATGTGTAAACAACAAAGCGCTTGAACAAAAATTACCTGCTGCTTCAGAGGGGACCGATTCTGTGATGACTGAACTTTTCAGTGGGACCCTTCTTACAAACATTCCCTGAAACTACGTGGAGAGGTATTAGGCCTTTGTCTCAAGAAAGTTGACTACATAATTAACTCATACATTGACCTCTCACTGGAGTCTTACTTTCTGCTGTGGTTCTGATTGAGGAAAATGGGTCTCGTAAGTGCATGCAAAAAGTGTGGGTGCGGGGGCAATTTTTTGTCGTTATGCTTATCTCCTGTGGTTTTTCTAACCGTGTTCTTAACCATACTGTGATCTATTGATGGATTGTTTCTGCACAATTACAGCAATTGAACTGATGAAGTTTTTTTTGTGGACAACTGAAGCCACACTTGATGATGTGGAATTCTGAAGAGAGGAATGTGGACCAAAGACTGATCTCAGACCCGAACATGACTCTAAAATTAGTTTCAAAGTAAGCTGAGCCCGTAGTGCCGGTATTCCTGTGGCTATTAAATGTCCCTCACTGCCTACTCCGAATGACAAGTAGGTGGGCGTCACCCCCTTTCGGTTTGTCTGAGGTGACGCCCCCCCAACTTGGTGGTCAGGTAGGAAGCTAATTTGAAATCTCCGATTCTTAAAATAACCCACTAAAATGTTTTCCAGCATAAACGGTAATGTTTATACAGTTATTTTAAAAGCCATTGCTTCTACCAACCACTTATGTCATAAAGTGTCATATCCTATGACCAGGTGTTGGTTTCTTAAACCCTTGTGTGTTCATTTTTAGTTTTTCTAGATGAAATTAAAGTGAAAAACAAAAATGACCCCGCAAAGCAACCACAAATAATTGCACTTTGATTGAACTTAAGCCTTCCGTTCTACCACGTGTCAGGAAAAAACCAACAACACAAATTAGCAACCTATTCAAAATATTTAAGTCTTAAAACTTCACCAATGTTGTTTCACCCTTTATATAGTTGGCCGACTCAACACATACACACGCACATGAAGCATGTCTAAGCTGGCAGATGCGCCACACAGTGAGTTAAGAGAATTATTTAAGAAAACCCTTCCCAAAATTAATGCGGAACTCACGTAAAAAAAAATCGGTACTTCATCAGTGGTAATTAACACAATGGAATCTGGTTTTATAAAACATAACAACAAAATGCAATTAAACAGCAGCAACTGCCGTGGCACACCGCACACCCACACTACGCACGCCTGTCGAGTTAGGTTCTTATCTCATTAATTAAAGATACGATGCTGAGATCGGCCTTTCACGTTGATGTTTTACTTCCACATTTCATCATGAAACTTGACCCAGTGGCGGCTCTGTAACAAAAACATAACCTGAAGTTCCCCTGTAAGACCGCCCCCTGATGTCCTGGCCTAATGCTACACATATGCTGCACATACCCAGATTACGCCACACACGCACGCACACACGCATACGCGCGCACACAGAGGCAGCAGTTGAGAGGTTAATCAATGCCTCAGATAGTGGCATCTGCCTCTACAGGTTAGCGGCATGTGCCTCAGATAGTGGCATCTAGTAGTGGCATTTCCGGGAAAGCGTACGAGCGTACGAGCCCCGCCCACCACTAAAACGGAATATGGAAGTGGAAATTTTGTTGTTGGTGATTGGAACAGAAAACGAGAAATTGAGCCGAATTTTCGTTTTTACGTTTTTTGTCAAAAACGAAAAAACGACTAGTTTCTGGTTTCAGCTTGTGTCCATTATGCCCAGAAAACAGAATAATAAAAAGTACCTTCTAGTAGTGGCATTTCCGGGAAATTTCCGGGAAATGCTACTACTAGATGTCGATTCCACGAATTGAGCCAGTGTGCGGTCGCAGGTCCACACACAGGACAGTCTGTGCAAAGCGCCAGTCAATTGAAAACTGGACATTTTCACGAAATCCTCAGGAGCCCCCGCCCACCACTAAAACGGAAAGTGGAAGTGGAAATTTTGTTTTTGGTGAAAACAGAAAACGAGAAATTGAGCCAAATTTTCGTTTTTTGTCAAAAACGACTCGTTTCTGGTTTCAGCTTGTGTCCATTATGTTCAGAAACAGAATAATAAAAAGTACCTTGGTCGGTTTAATACATATTTTATCAATTTATAACCTACTTATTTATATCTCACATCAATCATCACTTATTTAGCCTACATTTCACCATCAATCTACACTGCAATTTGTAAAACGTATTCACAGTATACACCATCAATTCACATATTGACAATATTTATTCACATCCCATCAATTTACACTATTATTTGCATTACTTAATTACATCTCATACCATAAATCTACATCAAATCAATTGTATTTAAACTTTTTTTACATGTCACAACCTCATACCAAATATCAGCAGTCACCAGTCATTACAATTAATTCACAAC
>NW_020852832.1:0-534 GCF_000972845.2 Larimichthys crocea
CAGCATCTGTCCCTCAGATCAGGTTCGATACAGAGGAGGGCTCCCTGTGGACCCTTCTGCTCACCAGTCCAGGTCAGCATCAAGCCTTAACACGAGGCACCAGATCTCTGTATTACCTTTCAGGGATGAATCAAAGGGCCATTGATGGATTCTCAACTTTTTAACATCTAATTAATTTATTTATCATCTTTTTTCAGATGAGCATCTTCAGGATAATGAGGCAGAATACATCCACTGGCTAGTGTGAGTATTTCAAGACTAGTCAAAGGGAGGTTTTAAAGGTCCCACATTGCAGAAAGTGAGATTTCTGTTTTCGTTTTTAAGTACATCTAGGTGCTGTATAAATACTGTAAAAGCATCTAAACACTCAATACACAAAGTAACAGACAGTAAATCCATATTCAGAAACTGTGCCTTTTTAAATGTGCCAACAGGACTTCCATAAGGTTGTGATGTCACATCTATACACGCTTTCACACACATGTGACCTTTAAAGTCGAATAACATATATGTAACATTTCTGCATAAAAATGC
>NW_020852833.1:0-650 GCF_000972845.2 Larimichthys crocea
AAGGGAGTTCACACACACACACACAGACCCACACCCACACAGCACCTGCAGTCACTAACATACACGCACACATACAGCACAATTTTTGTTCTCCGATAATAAATGCCACATTATTGTGATGTACAGAAGAGTTTTTTGCCCTGATAGTATCTGCAGGTAGTTTCTGGAGTTGCTTGTGATCATAAGTTTGTTCTGATACTAATAATTAAATAAGTTGCACTTACTTGATTTGGGGGTAAAACGAATCTACAGAGGCAACAAATAACCACGTCTTCACATTATTAAAACTCCAAGAAGTTTGAATCAGTGTAGGATTCACTTGTTTCTCCCTCTCCAGCCACTCATTACACAGTTCTCAGGGCATAGTTTGATCAAATGTAATTGTTCTTATTCTGAAAACCTCAAGAGATTTGTTTGAGGTTTCCAACTATCAGTTATTTTTATTACAGATTTATTTTAGGATTATTATCTTGACTCGTCTCATAAAATTTAAGAAAATACAAATATATCCAAAAAAAACACAAATATATAAATTTAAGAAAATACAAATATATCCAAAAAAAACACAAATATATCCAATGTAGAGGGATATATGACAAAGAAAAGCAGCAAATACTCACATTTGAGAAGCTGGAACTAGGAAATATCTG
>NW_020852834.1:0-606 GCF_000972845.2 Larimichthys crocea
GGTCCGACGATGCACAAGGTTTGGTGTAGGGAGCCAAGGGCAAGGCACTGGCCGACGCATGTCACTCAGGCAATCACCCCCCGTTTTGCACCCCTGGTGTCGGATAGGGAGGGCCCCAGGACTGTCACACCAAGACCAGGCAGGAGCGCCCCAGGAGCAGGTAAGATAAGGTCGAGAAGAGGGGACAGGGTGTTCAGTAAAGGGAGGTGTGTCTACACCTACACCAATACCGCGCCAGCTCGGCAAACCCCGTGTCCCCCTCCCCAACCCATCAACCCACCGATAAATTGGGGGGAAGAGGGAAGGCGAGGGAGACGGGCGACCTAGTCAGGACCATTCACCCCACCCCTAAGGGGAGAGGGAAGGTAAGTCAACGGTTTGAAAGCAGGATCTTCAGTGAAGGGAAGTGTGACTACATCGTCACCTGAACCGTGCCGGCTAGGCAAATCCTGTTTGTCCCTTCCCTTGAAGGGAGAGGGAAGGAGAAGGAAGGTAAGTCCAAGCGGATGAGGTTTGGGAGCAGGATATTCAGTGAAGGGAGGTGTGACTACACCATCACCTAAACCGCGCCGGTTAGGCAAATCCTGGCTCTCCCACTCCAGACCA
>NW_020852835.1:0-534 GCF_000972845.2 Larimichthys crocea
ATTCAGTACTATAAAAGAAATTTTGAGAGTGACGAGTGGGCTGTTGCTGGGGGTCTGTATTCAAAAAGCACACCTCAAACAGTCATTTTTAACATGTTTATTTAGACACAGGAGCAGCTAGCGCGTACGTGTTAGCAATTAACATTAGCAGTTTTAGCTAGCAGTTAGTATGTTAGCATTTGCATTTTAGCATTAGCATGTTAACGATGATGGACTAGCAGTTAGCATTAGCATGTTAGCATTAGCATGTTAGCATTGGCATTTTAGCGCTGATGGGCTAACAGTTAACATTAGCATGTTAGCATTAGCATTTTAGCATTACCATGTTAGCATTAGCATGTTAGCATTAACATGTTAACAATAGCATGTTAGCGCTGATGTGCTAGCATGTTAGCATTACTATGTTAGCATTACCATGTTAGCATTAACAAGTTAGCATTAGCATGTGAGTATTAGCATGTTAACGCTGAAGCGCTAGCAGTTAACATTAGCATGTTAGCATTAGCATGTTAACCCTTTAACGCATAAGATGGG
>NW_020852836.1:0-1481 GCF_000972845.2 Larimichthys crocea
GTCTTGATGGTTCGTCTGAAGCGGGACTACAGTGGCCAGGCGACGACCAAATACCTGTAATACAAGATGGACACATAGTCTTTGAGGAGCTTCAGAATTATAAAGTAATATAATGATCAGACACAGAAGCTACACACATACTGGATAGACAGATAGTTACCTTTCCAGGGCGACACACACCATGAAGCCAACACTGGTCAGCAGACTGAAATCGTGAATAATTAGTAAAACTATTTTAAAACTCTTGGCTGTTGTCACTCTAACAGTCAAGCAGCAGAACTGAATGATGTCAGAGATGAGAAGGTTGATGACGTAGATCGGAGCAACTTGACCATTTCTCACCTGCGAGGCGTAAACATAATGCAAATCATATTTAGAAGATTGGTGGTGAAAAGAAACATTAAATATGGACTTACATGTGACTACAACCAGATTATTAGAAACAAAAATGAAACAATTAGTCTGTTATTAATGAACACAATGTTTGATTTCTGTAATATGAACAAATAGTGGACGGGGAGTTTTGCTCTGTGTTCATTAAACTTGACCATCAATGAAGTGTAAAATCACTACAGGCTGCAGCTAAACTTTTCTGTGTTCTGTTCAGACATTTAAGTGTGTTTGTCTGAATTAACGTCAGTATGAACTTTATTATCAACACCATCTCCAGCTCCACCTGCTCTGAGCTGCTGCTCTCTCATTATTACATCACTTCATCTCCTTTTTGTTTCCTGTCAACATGTTTGTTTCCTGATGTGTTAATAACTACGTCTCGTCATTATCACTCACTTCACTCCTTTTGTTTACCTGTAATTTATTTCACATAATTTCATCGACTGAGCTGCAACGATGAGCTCTGCCCTCTGGAGGGCGAATATCCTGCAAAACTCAATGAACACAGCAGCACCGTTTGCATTCACAATGTCTCATCAGTTGACACTAGGTGTGGACAAATAGTACAACATTACCTTTCGCAAGGACACACAGAGAGTTATGGCGTCTAATAGCCACAATAATAAGGAGTTTCTGTGTAAACCTTATTGTAAAAAAAAACCTTGTTGTCTAACATAGTTTGTTTTTTGTAAAATGCCCTTTTTATGATATTCGATGACAGAACGTGTTTTTGAAAAACGTGTGGACAAGGGTCATGTTTAGCACTTCTGTTCATCAATCTTCTTTGAACAACACCTGTGAGCGTCCGTGACGGATGAGGCAGAACAGCCTCCACATACACCCAACAGTGTTTCCAGTTGTTTTACACGCCCTTGTGTTTCTGTCATGTCTGTCTCTCTGGTTAGGTCAAACAGTCCCTTCCTTTCCTAAGTCCTTTCCTAACCACTTTTTCTTGACCGCGATGGAAAAACATCATGAGGTCAAAGAAAGACGTGAAGGAGAATTCATAAGACTTGGAGAGTCCGACTGCACTCACACCTAGGCCACTCACAATGTGAAGGTATACACTGATGTCATTAATTCTGTCC